>NC_083766.1:5589360-5889360 GCF_963514075.1 Conger conger | reverse complement strand
GCCTGCATAAATGTTATTAAGCACTCAGAGACCATATTTAAATTGCTTCCTTATCACAAACACACCCTGCTCCTACAGAACTGAGTGAAAATGCAGGACATCAATATCCTGCCAAGTAACACTTTCTGTAAATCGGGGTTCGCTGCTACAGAATCCATATCCCTGAACCTTGGACTGCAGTTCACCCGGTTTAGACGGGGTCACTCCTGTGGGAGATAATGAGAGGCATTTTTGCCATTGTGAATGAATTCAGACATAAACGGCAGAATCCGTGATCCGTGGAGGCAGTTGCTTTGTTTAATTTTCAAAAGGCCCCCATGCCTTCAGATTGAGGCAATAAATCACAACCGTTCTCCATACATGGAGACCAATTCAACGAGCAGCACGTATAATTCCCAGAGACCTTCAAACTTAATGAGATCTCTTTTTCAAATATTTTCTGGAAACATGTTGTAACGTGAGTACACCTTGGTCCAGAGTATTTACTATATGTATTGTAGCAACACAAATGGCACTCAGCTCGGTATGTATAACATATCCATTGTACATAGACATGATTTTGACAAGTCAAAATCTATGATATGTCTCACTTAATCCTGTATTCAGTCAGAAATCCTTTGTGCAGATGTGCCATCTTGTTCACACTTTCACTGATGTGGGGAAAAAAAATCATTTAAATTCGAGAGCCGAACGGTGTTTTGTTTTTTCTTTTTCTTTCCGAGAGTGGTAAATGGCTGTATTACTAACTGGGGAACGGTTGCATTAGAACCTGAACCGTATGTGTGTCTCTTGGCTCTTCTTCAACTTCAACAGAATTCGTCTTATCTTTGTTTTTGATCCCAGGGGTGAGAAGAGGCAAGTGACGGGGATTAGCTGCAATAGGAGGGGATTGCAGCGGTGCCACGGGGGTGCCAGTGCACTCCTGGTGAGATTAGTCACCGTGGCACATTAGTCACATCCGGGCGCTGCGTAGCAGCTCGCTGCGGGCGCGTGAAAGGGCTGCTCGCACCGGCACAGAGGATCCAAAATGAGAACTTTAATTTCCTTAAAGAGGAAGAGATCATATTCAGACACAGTGGATGATCCTTTAAGACCCCCACGTGTGCTGTTGTTCGCCCATTCGGGGGGAATTTCTGCCTCTCTGAAAATGACCATGGGGGGGGGGGGGGGGGGGTCACACATTTAAGTCATTGTCTCATTTAAATGTATCTGAAAAAGGAATTAAAGTATTAAAGTTATGAATCCAAACAAATGAACCTATCGCCTATTACTGTACATGCGGACAAAGCAGTGGTAATATTCAGGGCATTTCCCGTATAGAGAATTCTGAGGCGGCAAACTTTGTGAAACTTTCCATTCATCTGTGAAGGTGGTGGGCAGGAGACGGCGTTTAACATGCACACCGGGCACTACGAGCACAGAGAAACGCCACACGGTCTCGCCAACGCCCCAGTCCTTTCCCAGAGGATGGTTAATGACTGTTCTTTGGGACCTGATAGGGCTAAGTGGCTAGACTTTAGAGTAGATTTAGTACAAAATTGAAATTCAATTAAATAATGTCTAATTTGCTTAGGCAACAAGCAATTGGGATCAGAATGTGTCACATTCTTCATGTTATGTTTAAAAAGCCTATTCCCACTCAGCAGAAAGATTACTTTTCCACTTCTGTTTTGATTAAAAATGAAAGTTGAAAAGCTTATTTTTCAGGTCTTTGTTTCAACAGCTTACAAACTACTTCAGAGTTTTCCCTGCCATTATAAGACGTAGAGTTTTTGCACTGTGGCCAAGCCAAAGGCAAATGGAGTGTATTGAGATTTACCTGGTCCGCACTGTTGGTAGTTCCCTAAGTTTTGCTCTCTTGAGTACAAACTGATGTTCTCATATTAGAATCTATGCCTATGACAAATACATTTTCCTTGGTTCAGATGAAGGGCGTCACGGATGGTGCAGTGGGTAGCACTGCCGCCTCACAGCAAGGAGGTCCTGGGTTCGAATCCCTGTTGGCCGGGGCCTCTCTGTGTGGAGTTTGCATGTTCTCCCCGTGTCATGTGGGTTTCCCCCGGGCACTCCGGTTTCCTCCCACAGTCCAAAGACATGCAGGTTAGGCTGATCGGAGAGTCTAAATTGCCTGTAGGTATGAGTGTATGAGTGTATGAGTGTATGAGTGTATGAGTGTATGAGTGTATGAGTGTGTGAGTGTGTGAGTGTGTGAGTGAGTGTGTGCCCTGCGATGGACTGGCGACCTGTCCAGGGTGTATTCCTGCCTTTCACCCAATGTATGCTGGGATAGGCTCCAGCCCCCCTGCGACCCTGTTCAGGATAAGCGGGTTAAGATGATGGATGGATGGATAGTTCAGATGATGCTGGTGACTCGACAGGAGCACGCTGCTTGCTTAAACTGTCTACCGTTGTGATGATACTGCTGAACATTAGCGCCAGTTAGACTTGAGAGGATTTGTGCGGGGCCTCGTTTGTTTTATAAAGAATCGCTTGGCCTGAATAGATTTATAAGGTGACTATAGTAGACATAAACAGGATCTGAGGTGCTGAAATTTTCACTCCAAATCAAATTTTCTGTTAGCTACGTTATCATGAGCCTGAGGATCGAGTGCACTCGAGAGCAAGTCTCCTGTTGCCACTACCAGGGCCGATTCACTGCTCAGAACAGAAAGCAATTTTGGTCCTCAGGCTGCAAACCCACTTGCATCTCAGGTGGCTGAGAGAGGGTGGGCTTGAGCCTTTCGTGTTAGGTAACCTGGGATGGCCCTCTTCTCAGGACACTAAAGGGACCCACTGACCTGGATGCACAAGAAAGAATACACGGAAACACCATGGTGACTATAATAGACTTGGGCAGGATTGGATTGGTGGATGTTCTTCCATAGAGAATATATGACCACTACAAAACACGTGTAGGTCATATTTGACAGTAAGTATGAGGTGCTTCTCCTTGTATGAATTCCATTTTGCAGGCAAAGATGTTGATGTTGTGTATGGCCAAACTGAAGATGCTTGATTTTGTTTGTTGTGCTCAGTAAGATCTGTCTTCGTACCACCCTTCCAAAGGGTTTGTTGGTATGGAGGTGCAATTTTAAGGTTTGTTTTTGACATTGTGACCCCAAGACACAACCAATCTCTGCAGTTTTTAAACCCCAATCCTTGGGTTATTTATGGTCTCCCTCACCATCTTCCTTACCATCCTTGGGGATAATATGCACTTGCATCCACGTCCTGGCAAGTTTGTAACCATATGCTTTATGCTTTTTTTTTATTAAAGTGCTAAGTAGTGTGTTTAGCTGTTTTCTGCACCCATTACCCAACTTGTGATAGTCAATTACCATATGTGTCTTCTGATTTGACAGTTTCTGGCTTTTCCCATGCTTATGGATGACAAAGGGATTTTGCGTGCTTGTTTTCTATACATTTTTATACTCTAGTGAAACAGGAAGTGATGAAATGACATAATATCATTCCTTTAGACTGATTTTAACTAAATTCAAGTAAAATTTTATTTCCAGTTTCACTTTGTTTGATTTTATTCACAATAATTGAAAGGGTGCCAATAAATTTGGTTTTCAGAAAAAAATAAGATTGCGAAATAGAAAACTTTGAAACTTTGTAGTTTGCCCATATGTTTGAACATAAAATATACACTCAGTGAGCAATTTATTAGGTAGACCTGTTCACCAACTTGTTAATGCAAATATTTAATCAGCCAATCATGTGGCAGAAACTAAAAGCATGCAGATGTGTAGGTTCAGCTGTTCAGCCCAAATGTCAGAATGGGGAAGAAATGTGATCGAAGGGTCTTTGACCGTGGAATGATTGTTGGTGCCAGACAGGGTGGTTTGAGTATTTCTGTTGATCTCCTGGGATTTTTACTCAAAACTCTCTAGAGTTTGCAGAGAATGGTGCGAAAAACAAAAAAAATCCAGTGAGCAGCAGTTCTGTGGGCAAAAATGTGTTGTTAATGAGAGAGGTCAGAGGAGAAGGAGCAGAAGACTAAAATCTTAATAAAAAATAAGTGACCTAATAAAGTGCACATTGAGTCTATATCATTATCTATATTGTGCAGCCATTTTTATACTGCCATGGAAAATAAAAATATAGATCCTGGATCCAAACATTGAAAAACAGGTGGCATGATTTTGACCATAGAACCCTGAAATTATGAAATGATTTGCCTCATGTGAAAGGACGTTCATCTTTGTCACTGTTTAAATCCATATTAAAATGTAATTAAAAAATAAATCCAGTGTGCTTACTGTTTTTAACCAAGGCTGTGTTGCCTTTTTAAAATTGCTGCTAAGATTCAAAGAGTAAATGCCATTAAAGGGCGTTAAATAACGGCACACATACAGCACATCTGATTAGAATGACATTTGAGTGGTGATGAAGCAAATAAAATGTACAGTTCCACCAATGTGTCTATTTTCATACTCATCCTTATTGTTTGCACTTGTCATTGTCAGAGATGCTGTCTTCTTCTGGGTGTGGATTGGCAGGAAATTGTCAAACAGTCATGTTTCAATAGCAGTGCCAATCTGCCAAGAAAATGGTGTTCCTATGCCCAATAAATTTATAGGCAGACCAGGATATATAAATCTATGATCCAAAAATTTTTTGATAATATTTAAATAAAACATTTATAGATATAACAGCCTGTATTAGCTAAGATCTAGCTGATGAAGGTGCTTCCAATTGGCTTCCAACTGAGTGTCTTGCTATTGTATAAATGTTTGGAATTCCCAAAAGATATTTTAGGTGTCTGGACTTATCAAGTGGTACACTATGAACACTGGCACCTGTGCAGCACCAATAACAGACAAAAATATAAAATGGAATTTGGAAAGTATTCTTGTTGGCGGAGTCACACCTTCAACATAGATTCATCTCAGAGCAGTCATCACTAGCCACCCTGCTCCTTAAACAGTGAATTAGTACAGTTTCTAAAATGGATTTGGGCACAATTCATCTCATCTCATATAGCCGTGTCTCAGCCAACTGCATTTCCATCCCCGAAAATTGGCCCATATGTGTCTTTTCCGCGAGGCAAAAATACGACCTCATGCAGCATTAGTTTATTCTGTTTAGGTATACTCCTTCCCGCTGGATGCTGTCAAGGTTACATATTCGCCTCACTTAATGCGTGATCCACACAGAGCAACTCAGCACAGAAACCCTGCTCTGTTTTCCTGTGCTTCAGCAAATAATGAAATATCACTGAAAATACGGTGCTTCCCAAGTGCATTAAAAAAAAAGTGAATTATGCTCATCTTCAGGCTAAAGGCGTTCTGGTACGTTTGCAACCCTGGACTGAAGCCTTGAGCTGAACTTTGTTTCACACAGACAGTTCCCTCCAAAAGTATTGGAACAGCAAGGTCAATTCCTTTGTTTTTTTGAGGTCAGAAGATGCATGCTTTTATTTCCTGGTATTTCTATCTAGAATTGTTAAACAAGTTAGAACATAACACCTTTTGCATGAGACCACCCAATTTTTTGGTGAGAAAAAGTATTGGAACATGTGATAGACACGTGTTTCGTGTTGCCCAGACGTGTCCTGTTAGATTGATTGGTTAAACGATAAATAGTCCTGAATGTCTACCCTTGGTTTTAACACGAAGACCAGAGAGCTTTCTAAGTAGTTTATCACATATAGGTGTAAATACCAGGAAATAAAAGCTGTAGTTCTGAACTCTTATATTCATTGTCTCGTATTCAAAATGTATTCAGTATATTGCAAAAAAAAGGAATTGGCCTTGCTGTACCAATACTTTCGGAGGGGACTGTACATCCTCAAGTGTGGCTGTGCTTACCTGACTGGGGTTAGCTTTGCCTCAGAATTTCTACCTCCAAAAATATAGACTTGATTGAGCTTAGTGAGTAATGCAATGATTTTGGGGTTAGGGTTTCAATAGTTACTGACTCCAGGAAAAACAACAACTCCTCATTCAGAAAAAAAAAACTTAAATCCTTAATACTCTATCCTGGGATTAAAGAATAGAACTACTCACAAAGGCTTGAAAATGGCAATTGGAGACAGCTACTCCATTGATAAGTGTTTATTTGCAATCAAGCTGAGGCATTTCAGAGGCGAGACTGAACAAAGGGTCTTGCCTCCATCACACATTTCTAACTTCATTTTAAAACAGTCAATGAGTGACTGGAGAAGAAAAATAAATTGGTTTATGTGGTAAATGTTTCCCCTTGTAATGTTCAAAACAGACACTTAGAAAAGATAAAATGGATAAACATGTTCAAATGGTGCAAATTATTTTCATTGGCAAAGATAATATTAATATTTCCTGGTTTTCCCTGGGTATACTCTAGTTTTCCTGTCTGGCAGTCCTTTTTAAAATGGCTGCCGCCCTCTTCTTCTGCCACAATGTCTCGCTGCTTTCAACTATGTGCCATGCGGTTGACAGCAGATCCGATGTGTTACCGTGTTGGAGTATTGGAACTTATGACACGCAAGCGCCTTTTCAATTCAAAATATATTTTTATATTTATATACGCAATTGCATCACAATCCACAGTCGCAGGGATTCTGTACATTCTCCTGAAGACTGCATGCTTTTAAAGTATCTAACTTTTAATAGAGCAATATATACTCCCTTAAAACTTTATTAGGTATTTATTAGACTTTTACTTGTTTACTTCTACTGCTGTAGCCTATCCACTTAGTGGTTTGACGAGTTGTGTGTTCAGAGCTGCTCTTCTGCATACCAGAAGAGCATTTTTGCATTACTTGTCACCTTCCTGTCAGCTTTGTCCAGTCTGGCCCGTCTTCTTTGACCTCTCTCAACGACAACATGCTTTTGCCTGCAGAACTGCTGTTCACTGGATGTTTCTTGTTTTTCGCACAATTCTCTGCAAAATTTAGACGCTGTTGTGTGTGAAAATCCCAGGAGATCAGCAGTTTCTGAGATATTTAAACCACCCTGTCTGGCACAAACAATCATTCCACGGTCAAAGTCACTTAGATCACATTTTCTCCCCATTCTGACAAACAGCTGAAACTCTTGACCATGTCTGCATGCATTTATGCATTTAGTTGCTGCTGAGGGTATGTACTTGTTGACCACAGATTATTATAGAATGTACAAATTTTTAAATAACAAATGTACAGATGCAGTCAATTAGTACAGTGCGGGATTCGGCAGGTAAATCCCACTGAAATCCGTCACTGTCCTTGTAAAAAGAATACAAATAATTCCAGCAATGACCTGCAATGGTTGAAAAGAACACCAGGACATGCAAGGAGGCGCAATCATCAATGTCGGCCGTTGTGAATGTTCAGTCTGTTTAATAAGCTAGTGGTAATTTTAGCAAATTATTTAATGACGTATCAGGGCTAGGAACAACAAAAAACTTGAAATCAGGACAACAAATTAGAAGTAGGCTACATGGGCCATTTCTTAATTTATTTTAATTAAGTAATCCGTCTAAACATAAAAAGCACATAATTAAGAAAAAATAACATCTTGTTTATGTTACTTGCTAACTAATGTAGCTAGCTACCTAGCTTGACAGAAACTTAGCCACTGCCCTGAGAAAAGATATGATCCTCATTAGCTACTGTAACATTAATGTATTCAGGTATCTTATTTACGCAGCTGGCCAATGTTCACTGAAACTTTATGCTGTGCACTACATTAATTAAGGCGGCACGGATGGTGCAGTGGGTAGCACTGCCGCCTCACAGCAAGGAGGTCCTGGGTTCGAATCCCCGTCGGCCGGGGCCTCTCTGTGCGGAGTTTGCATGTTCTCCCCGTGTCTGCGTGGGTTTCCTCCGGGTACTCCGGTTTCCTCCCACAGTCCAAAGACATGCAGGTTAGGCTGATTGGAGAGTCTAAATTGCCCGTAGGCATGAGTGTGTGAATGAATGGTGTGTGTGCCCTGCGATGGACTGGCGACCTGTCCAGGGTGTATTCCTGCCTTTCGCCCAATGTATGCTGGGATAGGCTCCAGCCCCCCTGCGACCCTGATCAGGATAAGTGGGTTCAGATAATGGATGGATGGACTACATTAATTAATGTATCATATATTACTTTGCAAAATGAAACTAATTTAACATGACTAATTTCCTGTGATTTCTGAGACTCTAATATTGACCATTTAAAAACTAAAAACTACAAGCATGCCTGCCCACTTCCACACGTACTTTTCTCGATTGTTTTTTTTTTTTTTTGTGAGCACAAGTTAGAAATGTGTTATAACAGATTTTTGGAAAAAGAATACAAATTTTCCGACCCTCAATTTGTGCCACTTCTGTAGAATGGCCCATATATTGTCAATGGTATTTTTCATTATCCTTGTGACACCCTTCACCCCTACACTGAGCGGCTCAATATTCACAAAGAACCATTCGAATGAATCGAGCCAGCCAGCGTGAACAGTTTTGCGACGGCGCGATCACTGGTGTGTCTGCAGACACGACAATGTCGCATCCTGTTGTTTCTTGATCTGGCAAATATTTTTGTTATTTATTGACCTCTCTCCACTTGACCTGGTGTTCGATTTCGGAGGGCGATTCCGCGTGGCCGAGAGGCCGGCGGACAGACACGCGCAACGGGGGGCAGTTAATCACCGCGTACGCTTTCAGCCAGTATCGGCTGAGAGCATTATCGCTGGCGGGGTCAGAGCCTCTGGCTGGCATCGCTCATTGGTCCGACGGCTGCCGGATGGTGGTGACTCTGATGAACACACCTGGCTCTCTGCGAGGACATTTAATGGGCTTCTCGGGCCCGTCCAGGTCCTCGCACTTCAACCGTCGCCCCCCCCCCCGCCTCCGATAATGGAGCCTGTATTTCATTGAAATGACTTCTGCCACCTTCCGTAATCGCGTTGGGCCTGCCCACGAGGGGACGGGACTGACCCCAGTTACTGACGCAGGGGGGAGCTCCGTCACATCTGGGGGCGACATTGGCTCAGTCCGTAAGAGCAGTTGTCTGGCAGTCGGAGGGTTGCCGGTTTGAATCCCACCCTGGGTGTGTCAAAGTGTTCTTAAGCAAGACGCCTAATCCCCAAATGCTCCTAACAAGCTGGTTGGTACCTTGCATGGCAGCCAATCGCCGTTTGTGTGTGTGTGTGTGTGTGTGTGTGTGTGTGTGTGTGTGTGTGTGAATGGGAAGCATTAATAGTACAGTGCTTTGGATAAAGGCGCTATATAAACGCCTACCATTTTCCTCATGTGTTATCGTCTCACGTGCTTCTCGTTGTCTTGTCATTAGTGTGGCATATAAACCGGCCTGTTTCTTTGTTCTGGGCAAGTTTGTCTTGTACTGTCCTTTTGTGTTCGTGGGTCTGTTTTCCCAGTTCCTGTACCCTGCCAGTTCCTGACACCCTACCAGTTCCTGTTCTGTTCCTATTACCTGCCTGCTTCTCCCTCCAGTCCTTCTGCCTGTCCTACCCATCTGTTCTCATGCTCCCCTTGGATTGACTACCTGGCTTCAACCTTCTCCTGTCCTGTGCTTTGCACTGCCTGATCTTCTGTACGCTGTTTCTTGGACTCTGATCTGCTCCTTGGATTTGATTACTATTCTGCCTCACATGAATTGCCCTGATTGCCATTATCCGACCTGTTTCCCTATACCACCATTAAAGCCTGCCATTTACTTCATCCCCGAGTGAGTGGTTCCGTTCGGTTCCCCCTCAAAACAGGATTGTGGCTCTGTGTTTCTCCTGAATGCAAGGGAAGGAGACAGATTCTCAGCTGACAGACACACACACACACAACCCCATCACTTCTCTTTCTCTTTATTATTAATAACTTGAATGAAACTTCCACTACTCCACCAGCAGAGATTAGCCAGCAGACTAATTCCCTCAGTACCAAACTGCTTTGAAGTCTACTGCTGGGGATTGACTGTTTCTCTGCCTGATTTGCATAATCCCTCTACTGCCTTAGCACTGATAATCTATCTATATAACCCTTTATAAAACCCTTGATAGTATAAATATATTCATTACAGTGTGGTCTTGTGACACACAGGATCATTGAGGATGTTACACAACTGACTGACCAAGGATGTAGATTTGCATCTTTCCTACAGTGGGGTGCGACAAAAATTTGGGCACCCCTGGTTTTAATGTCTGTTACAATGAATCCGTATGCGGTTGAAAGCAAACCTGAACTCTAAATGGTACAGCGTTAAACATGAGACCAGGGTGTGCCCACATTTCCGCACACTACTGTATGTGCCTCAAAGTATGCCTTTTTCACAACCATTTGAATGTGATCAGAGACTACATAGAGCAGAATTCAAGTTCACAAAATCAATGCCTGTCATACTCTCAAGGTGTGTCAGTCTTATGATACATGTTGGGGATCCATACACAATGTCACCGAGCTCTGCTGATCTCTAGTCTCACTGTCACAGACTAGCCCTATTTTCTACTGTAGCACGCAGGCATGACTAAATCGTAGCTGTCGATGTGCCAGTTCACAGTTCACAGTTCACAGAGAATTTGATCATGTGCATTGGTCATGCAGTGTGTTCCTATAATGCCACTCCCCACATGTTTTGTGGGCGGGTGGGCACATTTCGGCAGACTAGCATTTGCTCAGCCCTGTGAATCATTGTCGTGTATATCCAGATTTAGATTTCCTCTAGGCTAACTTGGCAGGCTCATTTCTCACTGACTTTCGCCGTCTTCGGGGGGAGCTGAAATTTGGAAAGTCCTGTAACTTACCTTTCCATTATACTTGAAAATGCATGTCTAATTAGAGCTAGAAATTATTAAATCTTTTACCACCAAGTATTTGAAATGAGCCACGAAAAGTTAGTCTTGATATGCCAGTGACACATCAAATCAGTGGACCTAACACTCACTGAGCAATTTATTAGGTAGCCTTGTGCACCAGCTTGTTAATGCAAATATTTAATGGAGCACTGTCACACTTGTTTCAGTTATTTGGACCAAATGCTTAAATTCTGTGTAGGCGTTTTTAAAATCACCGTCACTGTAGTAGAGCAAAACCTCTAACGGCAAATACGCCCAGTTAGCCTGCACAGATAATTAAAAAATGTTTTATATTATCTTATAATTACTGATTTTTATACACTACATAGACAAAATATTAGAGGAATATGGACAGTCAAATTCAAGAGAAGAGTAGAAATGTTTGAGATAAAGATAAGATCGGAATCACATCTTAGTTCCCTCGTTGTATAAGCACGTGTTTCAAATGCAGCTCTGCAGTCCGTCGACGTTAATGAAATGCTAATCAAATGCAAATTCATGCCAGCCTGCTGCTGGCATGGAGTGCTGCATGTATAGCACGCATGCTGCCTTGACTGAACTGTGCATGTACTGCTTTGCTTTGTGATTATTCAAAGAGAAACTGAATTCATCAGCAGGGACAAGCGTGCTACGGACACATGACAGCCTGTGTACACGGAGGTGGGAGTGATTGCCTGGGACGCTTTTATCCCGCCACAGCCCCATTTGCATGGCTGACATGGGAGGGGAAACCTTTTTTCTATCCCGGGTGCACGTAGCCGCCACACATCTGCAGGACATACGCTATCACTGCGCCATTAGGCTGAACAAACTCCCTCTGGATGTCCCGATTTAACCTGGAGAGCAGGTCCAGCATTCGCTCCTGTTTCACTGGCCTTCACTGCTGTGGAACCTGGCCCCTACTCCACACCGCGCTTATTCATATGCACACTCGGATCTCATTTCCATGTTGTATTCGGGGGCGGCCTGTAGCGTAGTGGTTAAGGCACAAGACTGGGACCCGCGAGGTCGGTGGTTTGAGCCACAATAAGATCCGCACAGCTGTTGGGCCCTTGAGCAAGGCCCTTAACCCGCCATTGCTCCCGGGGAGGATTGTCTCCTGCTTAGTCTAAAAAAATCAACTGTAAGTCGCTTTGGATAAAAGCGTCAGCCAAATTACATGTAATGCAATGTATTCCAATGCAGTTGATGTACCTTTAATTAGGAATTATGTTTGTTTCTTATGTCTAAATATGCGGAACATGGGCATTGTTTTAGGGGTTTTTTTGTCATACATGTCATGTGTGTCAACTGTGATATTTGTGTTATAATTGTGCGGGATCAGATACAGATGTCTTGGACATGTTATGTATTGGGACAATATTTTTTTCAGAAAAGTTTATTGAACGTCTCACCGGCCCAGCGGGAAGATCACTGAAACCAATCATTCTGCAGTACAGCAACCTGTGCTGGTCACATGGCATGGCCTAAATACCCTCAGCCTTGATGTCCATCTTGTCCTATTTCATTCTTACAGGATGACATAGGTTTTCTTTATCAACATTACATACAAGCATATCTATTCATACAGAACAACCCTGAACCCATAAATCTCAAAAGATGTCATTGCTAACCTAATTGTTACGACTGTTACAAGTACACAGATATGTGCTAATGATCTACATGTACTGTAAAATTCCCGTCATTTCGGAGAGTAAACGTCAAAACGTTAAATTTTAGTTTTCAAAATATTGAGAAAATTATTCATTACAACAGTGTTTGTGCTTGGAGTGCCAGCACTGATCTAGACTGGTTCTGTGTGAGGAAAGAGATATTCTAGTTTACATAACTGAAGCTGTTGACAAGAAATATAGGTCACGCTTGCAGATCCTTGCAGAATGTTTCTACGGACTAAAAAAAGTTTTGATTGAAATACAATTATTTCAATTCTCAAGTTTAATTACAGCAATTATTTAAGAATAATTTACCAAATACACCATTCTAAATATTGTAATAAATCCTCTAAAATGTGTGAACTGTGACATTTGTTAATTCACCCAACCCACAGCGTGAAATCACTTCTAGGAAAATTAATTGCCTGTCTGATACAAACCGCTTCAAATAGTTCACAATAGTGTATTTTTCTCACTGACTTCAGTTCTTGGCTCCAGAAAGTCGACACACACTCATTTCTTAGTACTCAGGAGGGAGGGGGAGAGTTCTGAGCAACTCTCATGAGAACAATAATAAAAAATAAAAAATCCAACAGTACTATATAGGGTGAAAGTAAGCATCCCATTGCATTTATCAACTTGGTGTATCTTTGGTGTAATTTGTATTTGTATTTTGACTTCACTTTCAAAGTTCATGAACATTTATCGCTCAGAAGGACCACCATTACCAAAGGGTTTGTATCTATTGTGTGTGAGGGTGTGTGTGGTGTGTCTGTGAGGTTGTGTGTGGTGCGTGAGGGAGGTTGTAGCGTAGTGGATAAGGTAAATGACTGGGACACGCAAGGTCGGTGGTTTGATCCCTGGTGTAGCCACAATAAGATCCACACAGCCGTGGGGCCCTTGACCAAGGCCCTTAACCCTGCATTGCTCCAGGAGTGGATTTTCTCCTGCTTAGTCTGAGCAACTGTATGTCGCTCTGGATAAGAGCGTCTGCCAAATGCCATTAATGTAATGTAATGTGTGTGTCTGTGTGCATGTGTATTTTCAGTAGAAGTCCCTGTCTCTGGCAATGTCACATTTGTCCACCATAGTAAAACCAGATTTCCCAACCAACACAAAAAAACATATACTAGACTTCAGAGAGAGATTCTCTGTAGTCAGCAGTTTCATGAGACAAGCTTCACACAAATTCCATGTAATCATTTTATCAGTCCCCTGAGAGATGTGCTTTAGTACATTTTTGCATTGCAGAAGTCAATTAAGGGCACCGTATCCGCCTAGGACTCTGCTCTGATGCAGAATATAAAAATAGAATACCCTTGAGCTCTGTGCCATCTGACTCACCATTTATTTACTTTCATGTGTATGCATTCAATGCACTCACGCTATCAAAAATGTTCTCTTCTGTCTAATATTATAGTGCTTATGTTGATGTGAATTATATTTAACCAAAAAGTGTGTGTGTGTGTTTGTGAGAGAGAGAGTGAGTGAGAGAGAGAGAGAGAGAGAGAGAGAGCAATGTGTTTTACACTATCAACTACATTTTAAAATTGTCATGATATGTAAAATCCACAATTAATGATCTATCTCATAATAAAACAAGAGTTAAACTGAACGCCAGATGCTTACTTTTCGACAGATATATTCTTGATCTCTGCCTAGACTGTTCTGCAAGGGAATGGCACAGATTTTATACCATTTGAGATACTCAAATCACCATGTCCTGCACCAGCAATCATTCTATGGACAAAGTCACTGAGATCACATTTAATTTAGATCATTTCACCGTTCTGACATTTGGTCTGAAAAATAGCTTAACCTCTTGACCACATCTGCATGCTTTTATGCTTTTATGCTTTTATGCTTTTAGTTTCTGCCACATGACTGGCTGATTAAATATTTGCATTAACGAGCGAGAACTGTTCAATGAGTGCAAATCGCTTGTTAATGTTTATAAGGTGATGGCAAATAACAATAAGTGCTATGCAATGAAATCTTGTGTATTGTGTAGCTAAATAGCCTCTTTGACTGCACTCTGTTTCCAAGGACAGATATGCAGCCTCCACGGGAAAGCGCTGGTGATGACCTTGGAGCGAGTTGGTAGATCATTCCAACAGGGGACACAGGGAAGCATGACAAAGCCACACTTTCGTCCCTCTGTTTGTTTTTTCTCCGTAGCCAGATGGTGTTATGTTGTTAATACAAGGAGGGAAAAGCTCTTCAAAATACTTTTTATTTATTTATTACCAAACTGTTTTGGTAAGCCTATTGTTTGGCCTATCTCTCTGACAATTTCCTCATATTGCCCAGCCTATTTGCTTCCTTAAGTGTCATTGGCACAACTCTGGTCCTTATGTTGACAAATGCCAATTACAGGCTCCAAAGGCAATCAAAAGCCTAGAATCAAGACTAGATACTGAAAGATTTGTAATATGTGCCCTGAGGAAGTGATTCAATACACCTGACTAATCTGAAACACCTGAGAAGCCAACTGTCCAAATACCTTTGGTCCCCTAAAATGGGGAGAATGCATATAAAAATGGATGCAACTCCTACCTGGTACTCCATATGGATGCACATACCCTCAAACAGGTACCAGCCTACACCTTAACCTTATCATTTTAAAGTTTAAGGTTACAGGGAAGCACTCTGATGAATAGGATACGATTTATAAACACATAACACTGACACAAATTAAAAATAATACTTGCAGGACAGGTTGAGTACTGCAACAGCAGTTCACACTCAGAGCCAATATCTGCACCCGAGATCAATATTCAATTACCCAGAGAGCAGTCTGACTGAAGCTTGCCTGGTTTAGGACTCTGCATTGCACACCGTGAGAAGGGTAGCATTCTACTGAATGCTGCTCGGAGACTGAGTCTGAAGGAAATAAACGCATTCATTCATCAGCAGCCAGTCATTTCTGCTTGCCCCCAAACACCTGCTTTGCAGAGTTTGTTTGCTTATCAAGACGCCGTCTGGCACAGATGTAAAACGGAGAGGGGGGGAAACAAACACCCAGTCATCAGAGTGCACCTACAGCACGAAGACAGAAGTATGCAATACACTCACAATCCACCACCACAGATTACACTGGCTGACTGGACCTTACACTAGTCACACACTGTAACACTGTTCCCTATAATAAATGCAATCATAATAATTATCTATATATAAAAAACATTCCAGCTGAACAGAATAATTGAAGTGATCATTTTAAAATTTCCCTTGTATCTCATGATCAGTATCTTTCTCCTTAACTCCTTAAGGCAGAATAGAGAACTTTCACTTTCTGTAGACAGTGCACCAGAGGACCGATTGATTCAAATCATATGTTTAAAATTTCAAAGACAGACATTGCGTTTCCATGCATCAAGGCTTGTCTATCATCTGGCTTGTCTACTCTTTTGCATCAGACCACAGATACACCCAAAAACCATGAAACCATACAGTAAGCATGGTGCATCATGCTATTGGTTACTTTGTTCATTAATATCACTCAGAAAGTTTAACAGACATTTAATAACCTTGTGACGAAGGCCGTAATTAAGAGGAAGTATTATGTTTCACAAGAGACTCAGTAAAGGTCACTGTAAAATAAAGCCAGAAAGTCACTAAAACAATGAACTTTTCTATACCTCCCCTTGGGCATATTAGACAGTGGTTATAAACGTATTAGAATCAGAATGAAATTCTGCTATTAGTATGCTTGAAAAGTCCCTCTTTGACACATTATCCAGTTAGATACCCGGATATACAGCGAAGAAATGAAGGTTAAGCATTTCTGACCGTGGATAAAATGAAGAGTAACCAACCGTTCTTGTCCTCGTAAGCACGGTCAGACCGGCTGTCTGGCAATTCTGGCAGATGCCAGATGGACTGGACGACTTTAGGTCCACCGGGACACTTTTCTGCCACAGATGCAACCCTCCTCCTCCACCCCCCCCCCCCCCCCCCGCCCCCCCAACCTGCCAGGGAATCTCTCTCCCTTCCTCCCCCACCCAACGGTCAATGACCTCGATCATATGTTACAATATCAGCCTTTGTAGGGCTGGACAGGATAGACCGGTCTAGGCCAGTTTCAGTCATGATGAAGATTAGAAGCCCATGGTGATCTCTGGTTGCAGTCCTTCTTCAGACAGACAAAAAATAATAATTTCGCTCTTGGACACTGAAAATCAGATTACATTTGCAATAATGAGCTCATTTCAAAGAGGACGTCTGGAACAGCTACATGCACAGCTCCTGGAGGCTTGGGAGAACATACTTTCACAGTGAATGGACGAGATACAAGAAGCATTGCACATTTATTGCAATACGAACTCTCTACTATTTAGCTGCTAGTGATTACATCCTGGTGCTTTCTGTTATTGAATGCTCTGAAACAGACAGATTGTAGGAGACTTGTAGGAGATGATTGTTATCGCAGTTCCCAGTTGAGGTCTTTTTGCCCGGTAACAGGATGAGCAATATTACCCATAATCCTTAGGTAGTTTTTCATACAACCACCACCAGGTGAAAAATGTGAGCACTTTACTCCAGAGCTGTTGTAAGCCCACGGTGCTAGTAGTTCTGCTAGAAAAAAAAATCATAATCTGTCATCGTAATGGACAGGGTTGAAAAAAACACTACAGCTCTACGAGCCGAAAACTCCACAGTACCAGTGTGCACCACGTAATTGCAAATTCATATTAGCTAGGCATGCCCTGTGATGGACTGGCGACCCGTCCAGGGTGTATTCCTGCCTTTCGCCCAATGTATGCTGGGATAGGCAACCCTGTTCAGGATAAGCAGGTTAAGATAATGGATGGATGGATGGATATTAGCTAGGCAAGGATATGCCTTAGCCATGATGTCACAAATCAATATTTTGTTGCTATAGAAGATGAGAAAGGTATTTTTCCTGCCAGAAAGAATGCGTAATGCACACGCAATGAAAGCTACCTCATGTTTACGCCAGCTTCTAAAAAGCCCAAATCGCACAAATGATATATCCATGGAATTAGTTATTAATTATTAATAATTAGAAAAGTTAGAACACCCCAAAACAAACTAAACAGTTGGGGTAATCCGAGTATCCGTTTCAGACGAGTACTCGTAACGATTATCGACTTTTTTTCCCGAATACGAATTCTGTACGCGTAATTGGATTCAGTTATCCGTGATCGGAGAATTGGCCCTCTTTATTTATTTATTTATTGTTTACATTGGCTGCAGTAGCTGTACATCAGTGACGAATGTGTAACATAAAGTCAATGCTATTTCGTGATAGGCCAGTTCCTCCCTGGTTCCTCCCCCTTAGATCAGACACTGCCTGCTGTTATTTTCCTCACTTCTCTGTTGGGCCAGAGACTGGCTGCGGATGGGAAAGACGTGGCCCGTTGTAAACACGCAGCCATGCGCTTCAAACAAGCTACTGACTTTAGACATAAATGATCCAGGATCCATCCATCCATCCATTATCTTAACCCGCTTATCCTGAACAGGGTCGCAGGGGGGCTGGAGCCTATCCCAGCATACATTGGGCGAAAGGCAGGAATACACCCTGGACAGGTCGCCAGTCCATCGCAGGGCTGATCCAGGATTAAAAATGTAATTTAATTTTAATGACGGAGGATGCGGCCATGATTCTGTGGACGTGGACATTATTTAAGGTAGTACAATTTGGATTTTTTCGGAGGTGATTCTTGTTATTTAGTTGAAAACTTTTAAATGGGTTTACTAGCCAGCTAGCTCTGTACTGGGATTTTTCTGGTCAAATTACCTGTTATCTAAAGTGGTCTGAACACACTTTAATGTGAGAGGATGACTGACAATCCTTTATGTCTAGCCATATTTTTCTTTTAGGCCTGCATGCTTTTGAACCACTCCACTGTGGGCTTGGATAGTAAAATAGATTAAATGTACTTTACTTGTACATACTGCAATGTATAGGCTATCACTTATTGGAAAGGTAATTATTTTTGTTTTCTTGTTTCTGCAAATAAAACATGACTCTAGTGAAGTCTTGTTCAGTTGTATTGTATTATGCAGTATAGTAAGCCTTTTCTCAATGTAGAGGTTAGAAAACCGAGATGGTATTTTAGTTTTGCCCAATACCTTGGGAATGATACACACTTAAATAAACAAGATGAAAGTAAGGTTTTCTTACGCATGATACTCCCAGCAAACCTCATTTAACCATAGTAAAAGTATCACACAGTAATTGTAGGCTACAGTATGTTGAGAAAGGAGGGTTGAAATGTGAGATTTCAAATTGCAGACTTTAAACCTAACAAACATCGTTTTGTGAAATGGTTTGCTAAAAACGTGTGCTTAAGGTATCTTTCATTAACATGACTGCTACTTGGTTTTAAATTCATTAATTCATTCATTATCCTAACCCGCTTATCCTGAACAGGGTCGCAGGGGGGCTGGAGCCTATCCCAGCATACATTGGGTGAAAGGAGGGTATACACCCTGGACAGGTCGCCAGTCCATCGCAGGGCTGGTTTAAAATTTTGTTATCTAATTCAATGAAATTCATACATTTGTAAGCCGGGCTTAAGTGTCCAAATACTGTATTTGGGGCCGCTGTATTTCTTCTGCATCCAGTATACAGTAAGGCTAGTATAGCATTAGGTCTGCGGCCTGTGTGTTGTGTATATAAAAGGTGACTGTAACAGCTGCCACAAACCTCCCGTGTATTGATTAGTGAGCCAGCAGTCGCTTTTCCAAGCCGTGCTGACTCACGAGAGCCCCACTGTCGTAAGAGCGTAAGCCGAGTGCCGGTTGTTTATTGAGTTTTTAATTCAGTCCTCATTGTGACACGTAGCCAGATACATAAATCAGCCGTATGTCCCAGCAGCCCTGCAGCTGAGGCAGATTTACAGGGGTGGGGGGGTGTGGGGGTGTGTGTGTGTGTGTGTGTGGGGGGGGGGGTTACGCACCCCCCCTAACACCTTGAGGACAGTCCTCAAAGACTGAAGGACATTGTAACAAATTAGCCCCCCAAAACACACACAACACAAATCCTGAAACCTACTGTAGTATAATGTCCTGAGATAGACTATTTGAAAAATCCACTGTACTGCATTATTGGAATAGCCTGCATTATTGGCAAATACTTGTATGCTAATTTTACATTACAATGCGTGTAATATGGCAGACGCTCTTATCCAGAGCGACGTGCAGTTGATTAGACTAAGCAGGAGACAATCCTCCCCTGGAGCAATGCAGGGTTAAGGGCCTTGGCTCAAGGGCCCAATGGCTGTGTTGCGGGTGCCAGTCATGTACCTTAACCACTGCACATATTGCAATACATTGCTGAAAGGGATGCTGTGCATTATCACACAGTGTCACACAGGCCGCTGAATGTTATTTACTGTCCTTAAGTGCATTGCGCAATACAAACCCAATCCGAAGGATGACAGTCATTAGAATTAGCCTACTGTGTGCTTGTGTTTTTGTTGCGTCAGTGTGTCTATAGCAGTATGTATCAATGTGTTTGTTGCATCAGTGTTTTTATGAGTATGAGTGTGTTTGGTACATTATATGTGTAAATACAGTATGCAGTCTCTATCTGAGCCATTATGAGTGGTTGTGTGTTTGTCTGTATCACTATGCTTGTATGTGAGCACTTGTGAGGTTGTTTAAAATGTGTTCCTTCATATCAACAGTAGGGAATCCTAGACAAACTAAATCTAAAAATATATATTTCAGTTGGGACAACTCAAATATTGAGATGACATATATTTTAATGGATATGTAAGTAGACATGTTTTAGGTTTTGGCGCTGAATGGATCTGCTTCAGGTACTTTAGTCGGGGTGGTGGAGGGTGAGCAGCCATGTTGCAGTAGCTCGGGATGCAGAAGCGCCGCAAGCAAGGACCAGCCCAGGGAATGCCTGACCGGTGATCCATTAGTGATGTGTGCTGTGATTGGATATGTATGAATACTGTATGTCTATGTGATTGGTTGATTGTGTATGTGATTGCGAGGCTAACCATTGGTCAGCCGCGGTAGAGTTCCCTGACTGAACTTGCTCTGCACACTTTACATTACCTTACATGTCATTTGGCCAAAGCTTTTATCCAAAGGGACTTACAGTTGATTAGACTAAGTGGGAGACAGTCCTCCCCTGGAGCAATGCAGGGTTAAGGGCCTTTGCTCAAGGGCCCAATGGCTGTGTGGATCTTATTGTATTTAATACTGCACAAAATCACACACCCACTCTAGAAACGAAGAGTAATATAACTTCCTGAGACTATAACAAGGACATTCGATTTCGGTTTTTGTTCGATACTACAGTATTTCTTTTAACATTCAGTTAAAATTAAATCAAAAAATGTTTTGTAAATATTTGTCCTGCGGCATGTTTTTGTCATCCAAGAGACCTGTATTCTATAAAACATTTTTTTAAATACTTAGGCCTGTTGAGAAAAAAGGTTTATCTGTATAAAAACCTTTGGTTCCTGGCTTTGTGAGGAAGTGTGAAAAAACTGAGGGAAACTTATGCTCGTAAAACGTAATGTAGGACATATGGACAGGATAAGCATTAGCAGATTCTCTGCAAATGAAACTGCGATTCTGAGAAACGAATGAGTCCCTTCGCTTTTCAAAAAGCATTCACAGTTAATGTTACTGCAGAGGCATCCTGAAGAGAGTTTGGCTGAAACCAGCGCTTCACTTTTAAAATAGGACAAGAAATTAATGTTCAAACTAAAGTAGGACGGGGCAGAGAGAAAAGGAGATGGAAAAAGCAGTGCTGGATAATTACAGAGCTAGGCCAGGCAAAATAATATATATATATATATATATTTTTTATATTAGAGCTGGACTTTTATGCCACTTTATGAGTATTTATATTTGTGCCTTACTGTACAGTGAATAACTGAATTAAAAAAATGTGGGACTGTGTCATTATCTTCATAGCCCGCTGAAAGGAAGAGGGATGGCTGCAACATCCCAATCGGCATTTTAGTGTTTGTATTAAGGCACGAAACAGAGGCTAAATTTGTAAGTGGGAAAGTGTTGGGCAACATGAACTAGTTTGTGATATGCTCCCCCCCCCCCTCCCGCAATTCCTTAGGGGGGGTGGGACGAGAGGATCTATCATCCAGGAGGCAGAAGGTCGCTGCTCCTCAATCAAACTGCAACACAGGCTCTTTTGGGATTCACAAGGATGGAAGATTAATAATGGTAAGAAAGAAGGATGCTGGCATGAATTCGTGTGAGACTTCACAGCAATCCAGATAACCTACAGTTCAAAAGGACATTCAGAGATTTTAAAGGACATTACACTAACGTATGGCAAGACTGGAAGTCGCGACTGACAGTAGAGATTTCATATCTGAACTACCATGGGTTTCTGCTCATATCTACATCAGCCATGACCTGCTGGTTGTTTTTTTAAACATAAATATCTGCTTATAACTACGATATGAAACTAAAAAGTGTTACAGTACACCAGAAATGTAAAAAAAACTGTTACTCACAAAAAAAGGAAGCCAACGACTTTGTTGTTTGAATTTTCGAAACAGAGCTGCTTGTTAAATATTGATGTCATATTTCCATACTGAGTGTGATGCAGTCTCTTGGAATCGTACCCAATCCGAGACGTCGACAAAACATTCAGTCATAACTGTTACATACTGTTATTGTTCCAACGATCCTCACTGACTCAGCGTTGTTTTTTGTTTGTTCTTGGATAATGAAGTAGGTCTAGACTGCCTTCCTGTCTACTTCACTCCCTTCCTGAATTTATGTGCCTCTGCCACACGGTCAACTGATTTTTATGAAACGCCCTATCGGTTGTTCCTCCGAGGTCATCAATCATTGTTCAATCCAGAACGCTGAAATACCTGTGTTCATGGAAAATATTTCCCTACAAATGGAGTGTGTAAGGTGTTTTATTGAAAACTGGAACACTTTTCCTTCTGTGCACATCCACTTTCAGGATATGGAGTTTGAGGAAGGAACTTAGAGAACAGTATTTAGTGTGATAGACATTTTTGGAAACAAGGGGGAAAAGAGGAGAAGTCGGAAATCAGAAACAACTAACTGACAAGAGTTAAGTTAAAAATTTTGATTGCTTTTTGTCTTCTTTTCAACCTCAAGGTTCTGCATGTTCTAATGACTTTTGATTGACAAGAGAGATATCGGAAGGAGGGTGGACTATATTATAGTCTGAAAAGGTGTGTTTTTAGTCGAAATATGGGTGGGGAGGGATTCTATTGTCCGGACAGTGGTAGGCAAGTCATTCCACCACTGAGGAACCAGAACGGAAAACAGGCGTGAACGTGCAGCTCGACCGCCTGGTGCTCGTAGAGAGGGAGTCGTAAGTAACTCCAGTCTTATCTGCTTAACCAAAACAAACTAAACCGGGCTAGTCTTCAAAGGGTTACTGGGTCCAGGGTGGCATTGAATACTGAGTAGTGTACCCCCAATGGAGATTTATATATCCAGCCTGAGTCACCTTCAAATTTAATACAGGAAAAATAACAAAGCGAAATAACAAAACAGTGTTCCGATGGAAGGATGTGTAATCCAGCTGGGAACACTCTAAATAATGAGTCACTATGGAGAGAGCAGAGGGACAATACAAAAGTCAAAGACTGGGTGAGCGAACCAGGGTTGAGCACCAAAATACACTGGGGCAACCAAACCAAAGGCTAAGGCAAGAAAAGGATGGTGGAATAGGATGAGGCAATGGTCAAACATAAAATCCAATCAGCAAACAGCGGGGCTTGGCGAGGATTGACAAAGTATTGTCAAACTAAATATGGTCAAACACACAAAGTCTACAAAGTGATCACAAATCCACAATACACAGCCACAGGTTTGAAGAGCTATTCTTCAATGGGGAATGCAAACGGTGGCTTTTTCAAACAAAAACATTGAGAGGGCCATTCTGGTGCAAACCTGAAGTAAATCAATTCACAAATATAAACACTAAAGTGACAGCTCTAAAACCAGACCACTCCAGGAAGCGATGAGACAGGCGTTCCTGACGGCTGAGGAAGACATCAACTTCGCTCATTTTAAACCACCAGCAACCTTTTGGTGTGTTTGGTGTGAGTTTGTTGTTCAAACTGATGTACTCAGCACCGATTGCTGAAATGCATCTTCTCCCCCCCCCACCCCTTCCAGATATGTGAACTAAGGGCCTTGTAGTGAGACTGGCTGTCAATCACAATTGACCGTTTGTTCAGTAGGTGACAGGACCTGCCTCTGTGACCAGGCTAGCTTATCCGTTCAGATGAATGTTGAGAGAAGCCTGAAAAGAATGAGCCAAGATGCTTCCCAAGAATTCCCTCAGCGCCAGCGTGGCCCCCCAGTGCAGTTTCATTACGTCTGCCATGAAGCAAACGCCGCATTTCACAGGAAGAGCATCATACCCATACCAACATGGTCGTGGTAGCGTGAGGGTGTGGGGATGCTTTGCTGTCTCAGGACCTGGACTAATTACCATAATTGAAGAAGGACGGAGATAGTGACAAAATATTCAGATCCGCAGATGCATGATTACTGCAACAGACGCTAATGAAATGAGCATGTTAGCCACAGAAGCTGTACACAAACGCACATAAAACACGTATCAGAGAAGAACAACTATTGGGCTGTGTCAATATTCACTGAATTGCAAAATATCTGTTTTGCACATCCACAGATTATAAGTACGGCCATGTGAACTGCACAGAGAATGAATTCTGCTCTTTGCCTGAAACTTCTTGATAATGTCTAGTCGTCTGTCTCTGCGCTGAAGCTGAAGTGTAATTGGGTTCTGCAGCAAGACAATGATCCAAAACACAAAGGCAAATCCATATTTGAATGGCTAAAAAGAAACTAAATGAAGGTTTTGGAGTGACAATTTGTCTGGAAATCAGTTCTGCAACGAAGAGTGGTCTAGAGTTCCCCCACAGCGTAGTGAAGAACTGATATCAGAGTATATGAAGTGTTTGGTAGAAATTATTGTTGCTACAGTAAAGGTGGTGCAACCAGTTATTAAAGACCCACATGCATCAGCATTCTCTTCCTGGTTTTAGTATCTAAAATGTCCCCAAAAGTTGTCCCGGTGACGTAGGTTTTTTTAAGTCCCTAACCATGTCCCCTGAGCCCAATTCCCCCTCCCCCTCTGCCTCCTGAGGTCAGCTCTCTGTGTTAACGTCATCCGATAATTACGCAAAAACATAACATAAAACATAAAAATCATCGCAGTTAGACCTTAAAATATGCAAACTAAAATTGAAATAGTTTTACTTGGATCAGAATGGAACACAAAGCTCCAGGATGATATATGAAAAGCTTAAAAAAAACCCCACAAAAACGGGGCAATTACTTTTTCACAAGGGTGATTTGCGTGCTTGATTATTATTTAATTTAATTAATTTTTTTACTCGGGTTCGCTTCGTTCAGTGCGATCAATATGCAATAACGTTTCATGGCAGTACACCGTGGGTAACTTGCGCTGACTATAGGTAACTTTGAAAGGCAGAATGACTCTACAACCGAAAGGTAAAACGGAGCGAGCATGAACACAGGCCTCAGACCACATATCTAACAGTACATCCAGCATACTGTACAGCACAGGCGTTGTGTGGAGCGGTGAAAGGTTTGGAACCGCCACTGAGCCATCTATCTGCATTCTCACAGGACAATGGCCGCATCTGGCTCTTTTTCGTGTGATAACCGAACGGGGTTCCAACGGGTTTCCCGACTGCTCTGCCCCGAGTGAATCCGCTGCACTGCCCGGGGGACGAATCATTCATGCCGCTAAACCCTGTCAGTGTCCTCTACTCGTTCCCCGTACGACACGTGCGCGGAACAAAAGGGACTGTGCGAATGCCGCTTTTCAATGGCTAGCCTCCTTTCTCCCTTCAAAAAATTTGCTTGACTTTACGTGAAAGGGGCTTTTGATATGCTTCAATTTACTCTTTATTTGACCATGATGAGCCTATGTAATCTTTTGTGCCTCATTTAAACAAAGCCTCATTGCTCGCTAAAAAAAAGGTAAAAACGTAGAAAATGAAAAAAGAAATAGTTGGAAATAACATAGAAAACTGTAAAAAAATTAAAATGCCAACGGGATCAGTTCCTTAACCCTTTGAGGGCAGAAAATGCAGGCATCTCACCTCTCCGGGAGTCCGGGAGTCTCCCAGAATTAGTCACCTGCTCCCTGATGCCCGTGAGTGGGTAGAAGTCTCCTGAAAAACGGCACTGTGCCCCACAGGCAGTGTAGAATTGCACCTTAGAACGGCACATTATCCTGTCGCGAACTGACAGACAGTTGGGAATTAAGGAGCCAAAAAATGTGTGGGGGGAATCCCACAGGTCTCCTAATGTGCAGAGAAACCCCCCTCCCTGGGCGTGTTCTGCGCTCGCCAACACCCACCCTCCCTCCCTGTCCCCCTCCCTGGGTGTGTTCTGCGCTCGCCAACACCCACCCTCCCTCCCCGCCCCCCTCCCTGGGCGTGTTCTGCGCTCGCCAACACCCACCCTCCCCGCCCCCCTCCCCGCTCCATCAGGCTTCCCAAAATGATTTTTGCCGGCGGTGGGATGTCTGAAAATGGTTGGAATCAGATGCAGCCTCACTGATTTCTTACAGCTTCAGCTGTTATAAAGCAGACCTCTGGGCACCTCTTCATGACAGAGGGATCAAGCTTTAGAGATGGCCATAAACATAAGAGTAGCTTTAGGAAGATCATGTTACTGGGGCAATAAACCTGTGGTTAAGGGGCTATGTCTTCGTACACTTTATTTAACTTTATGGCTGCACTGTCGATTGTGTATGGCGCAGTGTGGCTCCCGGGACGGAGATAGTGACAAAATATTCAGATCCGCAACAGACACAAATAAAATGGGCATCCTAGCCACAGAAGCTGTACACAAACACACATAAAACACATATCAGAGAAAAAAAACTATTGGTGTGTGTCAATATTCACTGAATTACAGCATAGCTGTCATGCACATCCACAGAGACGCACTAAATTATAAGCGTGGCCATGTGAACTGCACAGAGACACATGAGGCATAAAAAATGTGGCTAGGCTAAATATACACAGACGTACGATGCTTCTGTTATGGCTATGCTCAGATGCAGTTCAGCACAGTTACACTCAGACATGGCTATATCCCTGCCTTGACTGCATCCATACGGAGTTCAGCCAAGTTCTGCAGGAAATCTGGAAACATTTCAATTTGTATTCAATTTTAAAGTAAAGTTTGTTGATGGCAAGTACTGATTGGTGAGAATGTTGCATTTTCAGTAGTTTAGCCATTATACAAGATGTTATGGGTTCAGCTAGGGATGGGACGGTTACTGGTTTCACAGTATAACTAGGTAAAAACACCAGTTTTTGACAGCCACAAATTTGTATTATCTAGAACACGATGCCTTGAAGTCCAAATATAATCCAGCATTAGCGAAAGTAGCCAACTTTATTCTCATTATTGGCTGTTATATTTTGCATAGCTACAGAGCTAATATCTACCATAGCTACTGTACACTATCAGTCAGATATCATAGCATTGTGGAGACCACTGAACTCTATAATAGACTGGAGAGTGAATGTTCAACTGACTATCTGGCTTATCCAAATTGACTTACAGTTGATGAGACTAAGCAGGAGACAATCCTCCACTGGTGCAATGCAGGGTTACAGGCCTTGCTCAAGGGCCCAACGGCTGTGCGGATCTTATCGTGGCTACACACTGAGCGACCTTGCAGGTCCCAGTGTACCTTAACCACTACGCTACACATTGGCTGAAGGTAAAAGAGGCCTGTAAATCAAGATATTTTGTTATGAAAGCATGCAGAGAAGAAATGAATATTACCCTGTCTGTCGAACATGCTGGGGAAAACAGTTTCTGTGAAAGGGAGCAACATATCAAGCTTGACGACTTCTCTCTGTGATGATCAGTGGCATAGGATATTTGTAGGCTAGTTTCACACAGGGATTTTGGAATAGGGAAAACATCAAAGTTTACCTGTCTAGTCTAGGTTGACTAGACTCCACTGCCTCTAGAAGTAAATATTTAAAGTTTGTACCAAACTTTGTTGTCAAGTACTGTGTTCTTGAGCAGCATCAGTCATATTAGCTCTTCAACAGAAGCCTCTCTGAGACATTTAATAGTAGTAATAATAGTTTTAGTAATAAAACTAATTGATATCGGCTTTATTTTCCAGCATGTGTGAAGTAGTGCACTTTATTAATGATTCAATGGAATCAACAAATTTTCTCAAGTGAAAAAATGTTTTCCCTAAAAAACAGGTTCAACTATTATTGCCACCCTTGGTTTAATGCTTTCTGCAAACACCCCAGGCAAGGATGGCAACCATGAGTTCTTTCCAATAATTTGTGATTTGGAGGGATTTTTGAACATTCCTCCAAGCAGAATTTTTTTAGAATCATTGATATCCTTGGGATACCCCCTTCTTTAGTTCAGACCACATGTTTTTAATGGGAATTAAGTTTGGAGACTGAGATGGGCATTGCAGAACATGGTTATGTTTTTACTTAACCATTTCTGGATGTGGATTTTGACGTATGATTGGAGTCATTGTCCTCCTGGACAATCTATCTTCAACCAAGACTCGGCTTCCTAGCCGAGGCCAAAACTGATTTTTTGGCAAGACTCCCTGGTGCTTTGTTGAGTTCATTGTGCCATTGATCTTAAATAGTGGCCCTGGCCCACTGGCTGCAAACCTCTCCAAAACATCAATGACCCACCGTCATATTTGACAGCAGGTATGAGATGCTTCTTCTTGTGTGCATTCCATTGTGCTGTCAGACGTGTCCATGCTTAACACCTTAATTTTTCTAACATGCAGTTTGGGAAAATGTGGAATGGCTGTTATAAACATACAGTAAGGCTGTTGGAAAAAGCTTACCCAACAGCTTAGTTGCATTAAAAACTACGCCATTCCTATATATTAGAGATTCATTATTATGTCCTTAACCACATAATTTGGGGTTGAGCAGATTGCTCGTTACCACTTTTCACCACAAAAACCCAGTCTTGGTGGGGTGTTTTTCCCCAGAAAATGAACACCTATTTCTTTTAGAAAATTGCTGCAACATTGGGGATACGTATAAAATGTAGAGATATTTGAGGTTCAGTCAGGACTGGAGTAATACTGCCCTCCACAGGAAGACTTTAACTCAGGGTCTGATGATGAGGAGGAAAAATGCAGTGTATTCCATCAAGTAGCACATTTTTAATATAAAGAATTAATTAAAATTGCTCTTGGAATCAAATTACTGCTAATAAAGCCAGAAATAGTTGTACTTTTTAACATTATTGTTGTGTCAGGATATTAAGGGTGAAATACTGATGGATAATATTATTTGATCTTGCTTCACAAGATGTGAATGCAAGGTCACCACTGTAACACTTCTTTGAAAATTCAAGATGGGAATCATTCCTACAGCAGGCCTCTGAAAAACCAAGCTTTTTCCCGTCATAGAGTGTCTTCCAGCTGTTAGTATTAGAGATTCACTCAGCAGAGATAAAAAGAACTCGCTGTTCTATATTTTAATTGCAGTTCCACTTTAGTTAAAAAAATGTGAGCCAGCCAAACAGACAGTTTGAAGTTTGTATGATACTGTTCATATTATATGTAGGATATGCTTTATATATTACCTTATATTGAGACAGCGTGTCCTAGATACAGCAATTAATGTACGGAGCAGTCTGTAACTATTTTGACAGTGCTACAATTTATGTTCTTTTGGCTCTGTACTCCAGTGCAATGGATATGAGGTCAAAGAGCAGACTGTCATCTTTAATTTAATTTACATTTATTTTGGGTGATCAGTGTAGCAATTGCATCTCTTTTAAACATAGTTTCCCCTTTTAGGGGACCAAAGGTATTTGGACAGTTGGCTTCTCAGGTGTTTCAGATTAGTCAGGTGTATTGAATCACTTCCTCAGGGCAGATATAAAAAATATTTTAGTACCTAGTCTTGATTCTTGGCTTTTGATTGCCTTTGGAGTCTGTTATTGGCACTTAAGAACCAGAGTTGTGCCAATGACAGTCAAGGAAGCCATTATGAGGCTGAGAAATACAAAGAAACACAATCAGAGACATATGCCAAACAATATGTTTACCAAAAATAAATTGTCTGTTCAAGTGATTTCAGAGAACTTGGTACATTCACCAATTTTCCCGTATTTACTATTTTTTCTTCGGTAGGAACAAAATTAACGAGTACTGTAAAATTAACCGATGTACTGTAAACAACAAATTCCATTCTTTCTATAGAGAGGCTTGAAGTGTATGTCAGGACAACTCACCTGGCTCATGGGACTCGGATCAAACTAGGCATTGCATTCCTAGTGTGTACATTCATCACAATGAGCCCTTCATACGAAAAGAAGAGAAATTTATAAGAATACGAAAATGTCCTTGCCCAATGTTTGTACATCTGTATGCCTGTTAATGTCGAGTAGCATAAACAATCCCATAAAAGGCATGCAACCTCAGGGATATGTGCAAACATAAGCCTTTCATCTCTCTTCACAAATGTATTTGTGTAAACCAACAATTGTGCTCTTCAACAAATGTTGCTCTGCTCAAGTGCTCTTATCCTAAATGTTGCAGCAGATTTCTAAAAGCGATAGCTTTTCATTGTGTGAAAAACACTCGCCAATCCTGGGGTTTCCAAATTCCTTTTTGTGGAGGAAAGTGGTAACAAGCGATCTGAACAACCTGATACATAAACAACCTCCACTTTTGTGGTTAAGGACATTATAATTAATCACTAGTATGTGAGAATGGCAGTAAATATGTCATTGAGTTGGTTTGGTTGCATTATTGTGGGTCTTTGAGATTATTATCAGTTATCAGTTATCAGAAATTAATTTTATGTTTCCCACAAGTTTATTATCGTAGCCTAAAACTAACACAGAATCTAGCTTGGGCAATCATAAACTAAAATAAAAATGAGTTGTTTCAAGACAAATGAAAGGAAAACAACACTGAAATTGAAATCAAAATGGAAAAGCTCAATAAAAATACAAACTCGTGAAAAATCTGAAGCAATTCAGATAGACTATTTGTTTTAAAAATAATGATTATTTAAGTTTAAGTTTAAGAAAATAATGATTATTTTTCATCATTCAGCGACTACTGTCTCCCTTTGTCTATATAAGGAGTATGATCCCGTTTTGGAATGTGATTCATCTGCCCTTTTTAGCAGAGTTATTGGCTAAAAGTTTTATGCAGTTATCTGAGATGATTCAATGCTAGATTCACTAATCAAATTGCAGATTACGTTTATGAAATGGAGTAAGGCCGAATTTAATTAATCAGATAAATTGATACGAGACACGTCAAATTAGCCTAGATTGTTCAAGCGACGTACTGTATATGAAATAGGGCCCAGGTCGTTAATGTTCATCCTACCTATGAAAAAAATCTAAATAAGATACAATTGATGAATGAATGAATTACACATTTAAGAGCATTTTAATTTAGCCATATTAATGAAATATGTTCATTTAATTTTTTCTAAAATTATTTTGGGGTTTGAACATTCTTAGAACCATATATAAAATGACATACTGTATTTAGGAAAAGTGAGGAAGTCTTAAAACATGTTTACTAATTCATATTTCAATATGAGAGCAAAAAGAACAGAAATGTTCACCAACGCAGGGGGATATTTGGACATGAGTGTGTATATTGTTTCAACACATTTAAAAAAAAAAAACAAGAAGATTACATGACAGGACAAGAGTATCAACAAGACAAAAGTGAACAATGCTTCATCAATGTTAACATGATGTAACGAAATGGCTATCACTAAAGTATCATACTCGCCCGCTGTCGCTTGTATTGGCCTCAAGGTGGTGCTACAATCATGATGGTGAATCTTTTATCCTCCTTTAAAATATTGTTACATTACATTACATTATTGGCATTTGGCAGACGCTCTTATCCAGAGCGACGTACAACAAAGTGCATACCCATAACCAGGGATAAATTCGCTGAAAGACCCTAGAGGGAAGTACAATTTCAACTGCTACCTGTACAACAAAGATAAGGACGAGGGCCAATTTAGTGGAGGGAAGTAAGCAGGGGGGTGACGTGTGAGTATTTGGGAATTGTTAAGTTGGGGTTCCAATTTAGTAACAGCTGCATTTTCCACGGTCAGGCTGTGTCCCACCAATCACAGCAGTGGGTTAGACTGTCCAATTGTGTGATGTTCAGCACCAAGTACGCATTATGCCTTTAAAATTAAATCTGGAGCATGCTTCTTCTGGAGCATTTAACAAGAGATGTTCTCGTCAAAACAATGTCCAGGCGCCATTTTACAGTTTTTCTTGTAGAGATATAGAGAACCTGGAGATAGGTGATCAGGATGGGTAGTTTGTTTTTACATAGGGTGATGCTGGTAAAGGGAGGGATCATTTTGTCACATCTGGAGCAGGAATACATACCCAAATTACCAGAAGTTCCCGATCTTCTCCATCTGCTTCACATGTAATCTTTCTTTTTTAACCTGGCATTGACATCCCACGAGTAGGGGGAATACATTCGCTATGACGACATCCATATTTTAAGTCCATAAAACTTAAACTGCAAGATGTGCCTCAAATACACTTGTGATAAAGGTTTTCATGTTTGGTTTTCAATGGGTTGCTAGGAAATTGTGTGAAGGTGTTATTTTTACTATTTCTTTGTGAATATGTTGTTAGGGGGATATGGGATTCAGTTGATTGTATAAGTTCTTCATTTATTATCCGCATACTGGTCTAACTCCTGATGGATCATGTAATGAATTACCTGTAAACAGCAGATGTCGCCAAATGTCTATTCTATAATCCACCACATACCCTGTCAAGGCAAAAGCAAGCAACTCAGATATTATGACATAACAAATATAAAAAGGGAGGAAGCTGATATGTTTGTCAGCACACACACACACACACACACACACACATACACACGCACACGCACACGCACACGCACGCACACAAAAGCCCTCTCATATACATTTGTAACATAATGTCTGTAATAATGGAGTCATAGTGTTTTCTTTTCAGTAGCTGCACCATTACAATTGTATTTCCATCTGTTAAGTGAGTGTAGGGATCACATTCTGTTATTCGATGTATTCTTTCACTTTCTTTCCGCTTAAGCATTTTTCACAGTTGTTGTTGTGTTTGGAATTTCAACATTTGTCTTAATGAACAATAAAGGCGATAAATCCATGTGTGCATGCTGAACTTAACGGAGTGCGTCGCATACAGTCGTTCACACAGTACATGACGGTTTGGTTTTGGTTCATTGTTTTATTTGTAGAAAATCGGACAGTATGTGCACATATGTGGATGAATCTGTCTTGGCTGTCGATGACGATGCCTACTCCGTGGGGGATTGGGGGTGGTGAGGTCAGCGCTGGTGCCACTGATGCCACTTCCTGTGGCTTTGAAGGCCAAAGCGAGAACCACACACTCTGCTGAAATTGCAAGCCCAGAGCGTTCGGGCCTATGTTTAGTCTCATAAGTTGATTAAACACAGACACTGGATTTGTGTCATCATTAGAATATCTGTTTTGTGCATGGACTGCATAAAGAACTCTCAAGTGACAAAAAATGTGAAATTCAAATAGATTCACAAACACACAGTATATAAATATATTCAAATGTCGATCTACAGCTCTTGCACACCATTCACTAACACTCTTTCAACAAGACATGGCTTGCTGTCCCAGCCTTGTGAGCACTTGTGAAGAAAGTACATCAATGTACACAAATGCACAAGCCAGCCTTAATAAACCAAAATAAGAATCTTGTTTTTCCACACTTGTTTCAATTGTTTCTTTGTCTGCTGTTACATTGTCTGCTCCCCCATTGTCTCTCCCCCTAATTAGTGCTGTTTGGATAACGAGGTTCATGTGGACAATGGGTTGGATATTGATGATGGCTCCATAGCATTCAGATGCGTATTACCTAGGACAGGTAACTTACACAAAAAAAAAAACATACAGTTGCTTTGTGGATTTGTGCAAAACAAGAACTCTAAATGTGTAGCAAAATTTACAAAACCTGACAGTCTTAGATGCTTTAAAATATCATTATCATTCTTGTGTGTTATTGTAAAATTAACAAAATTCTTTGATAAAAGAAAAATCCTTTGATATGGCTGTGTGCTTTCCTTGTTATGGCACACTGCTGTTATTTCTTTAAAATTGACTTTTGAGAGTTCTGAAGTGACAGGTGAATATCGATACCCTCCAGCCAAGCAGGACGTCGGGGGCAGTGGTGATGTAGTTCATGTTTAATATTTTATATTGCCTAAAGGCTAAACAGAAAGTGAAGCAATCCATAAGCATTACATTCTACAATACATTTCCCAAATGCGTAGCTATTCAACATGTCAATGGCATTTAAAGTATTAAACAAACATTTGTGTCAAATATGTCAAGAAAAGGATTTCTGACTGAGTGCAAAGAAATAAATATTGCAACACAAATCTATTATTGATTTCAAGAGTAAAACTTGAAATAAAAGTAGTAATTTTTTTATGCCTGTGTTTTTTTTATACTCCTTACGACCCAAGCTTTTTCTGCCTGACCCAGCTGAACTGAACCTGATTCTCTTGTTCACTTCCTCAATGCAGTCACTCATCAGCAGTGCTGTCCCTCATTTCCCACTCAGCAAGCTTTCTGAAAACGCAATACTTGAATTATTAATCTTTATGCTGAGCTAGAATAATTCTGCAGGGTACTCTTTGCCGATCACCTTTTTGGGGGCTCAAAATGGCTGCCCTTTTGGCCCCTTCAGCCTACAGTCTCTGTAGAACCACAAAGCTGTGGATCAGAGAGACAACAGGCCTTACTGTCCAGGGGACAGAACGAGGACAGGTCTGTGGAGCTTGTAAAATGGCAGAAAGGGCTGTTTGGTAGTTCATTCGAGCTTCCAGCCTTCTCTGCTAGTACATTGAGAGTAGCAAGGGCATCCAAAATACACCTTACATACATTCCATTCCTTTATCTAACAAATCAAGTCATTTTACCTGAACTTGTTTATTCGGCACTGACCTCACTCAGCTCATCATCATGACACCACAGATGAACACTATCAATGTTCCTCTGATAATACCCTCTGAGAAATATTCCTTCTGTACAACATCATAGGGGCGGCCTGTAGCGTAGTGGTTAAGGTAAATGACTGGGACAGGCAAGGTCAGTGGTTCTAATCCTGGTGTAGCCATAATAAGAGCCGCACAGCCGTTGGGCCCTTGAGCAAGGCCCTTAACCCTGCATTGCTCCAGGGGAGGATTGTCTCCTGCTTAGTCTAATCAACTGTACGTCGCTCTGGATAAGAGCGTCTGGCCGAATGCCATTCATGTAATGTAATGTAAATGTAATGTAACATCCAGAGCAATATCAGCATCTCCCAGCTGAATTACTGCAACTTCCTGCTAGCAGGTCTGCCAGCCTGTGCCATCCAGCTGCTACAGCTCATCCAGAGTGCCCCTGCCCAAACTCATCTTCAACCTCCGAGTGTTTTCACATGTCATGCCCCTGCTGAAATCACTCCACTGGCCAGTTGCTGCCAGGATCAGGTTCCTGACTCGAGCCTACGCTGCAGCCAACCAGACGGCCCCTCCATACCTACAGGACCAAATTCAGCCCTACACACCGGCTCCACCACTCCGCCCTGCTGCCACAGGGCGACTTGCTCATCCTGCCCGCCGTGTGAACGGCTCCCGCTTGTCACGACTGCAGAGCTCCTGCACTTTAGCTTCCCAGTGGTATATTCCTATAAGAACTGCTCAGTCACTGCCCATTTCCCACCACTGCCTGAAGACTCCTCTTCACACTCTAGCTATAACTTTAGTCCTCTGTGGGGAGTGCCTAACTCTGTAGGTTAAGGTACATGACTGGGACCCGCAAGGTCAGTGGTTCTAATCCCGGTGTAGCCGCAATAAGATCCGCACAGCCGTTGGGCCCTTGAGCAAGGCCCTTAACCCCACATTGCTCCAGGGGAGGATTGCCTCCTGCTTAGTCTAAAATCAACTGTAAGTCGCTCTGGATAAGTGTAGTGTAACTAGCTATAAATGTAGTCCTCTGTGGGAGTGCCCTAGTCTGTTACCTGTGTCACCTGTCTCAATCTTTTTATATTTATATTTCATTTGTATTTTGCTTAGTATTTTGGCCTAGGACTGTTGCATTTGTCTTGATACTGTAGTTGTTTACCCTATTGCATCCTGACTAGGCCTATTTACCATGTGTACAGACAACTGATTCTTTGTGAATTGCACCTTATCCGACCTGTCCTGTAGTTCTAATGACCTTCGGTATGGACTTATTCTATGCTGCTTTGGGTAAATAAAATAATAAAATGTAATGTAATGTAAAAGTCTCCGACCGAAACAAGACGGAATATGTGAATGCGGCTGACGTTGCTTCACAGGAAGAAACAAATGACATGGAATGTAATCATTGTGGTGTTCTCTTCTTTCTCATCATGTTAAACAGTGCATAGTAAATGACAAAACAATTAATGCTCTGTTTAGGCAAATATATTTCATCACAGCATTTGGTGTCAGCATATGGTGAGTTATACGATTGTGCACAGAAAAATAATGGCATCACGTTGTCACGTAACTATTGTCAATATTGTGCCAAAAGAACATTTCTCCTCATGATGAAAATATTGCCACCCAGCCGGTCAGGTTTAGTATGAACAGAGTGCAGAGCATTTCTGGCTGTGACACTCCTGCTCACCAAACTTCAGTTTTCATAGATTTTTTGCTACAGCCAATTTTGTTGCGAAGCAAGGTGTTTGATATGCATGTCTGATGACAAAATGACTACAATGACAAAAACATGGACACATGCACACACACACGCACGCACGCACGCACGCACGCACACACACACACACACACACACTCAGGTTTAAAATAATTGTTTGGTATCAGAAAGCTGCCCATTGAGTGTCTGTGTGCTTTCAGCTCCTGTGGGAGCTCGTTATTGTCTCCTCTGGCCTTTGAGGAAGCTTGTTGATCCACGATTTTTAATGTTTTTTTTTCTCCCAGAGTCAGAGTATTAACACTTCAAACGGGACCACTCTTTCTGTTTAGCGCCATTCTTGCCAGGCATTCTCTCCCTCAGGGCATGCCCCCTTCTCTCCCTCTGATCTGGAACAGGCCTCGCCTCTGTGAGTCACACACTCAGCATTCTAACAAACTTTTTTTTTCCATTCCTTCTCCACTGACGAGGACAAGCATTGTGGGAAAAATAAAGAAAAACATGGACACAATGCTGATGAAACATTGATAACTTGTGGTATTCCAAAGTCTCCAATTAGATGAATAAAGCATCAGAGGAAGTTCTGCATTTGGCTTGTTAGGTGACTCTGTACTAGTTCCGTACACAGAGCACTTTGTTGAAGGAGTGTGGCGTCCGTTGATTATCAGGAATACAGGTCTGCAGTGAATCATCTGTTCGACTTCATCTTTCTAGGTCTCTCATTTTGTGCATATAATGAAAGCATCCATTACATTACATTACATTACATTAATGGCATTTGGCAGACGCTCTTACCCAGAGCGGCGTACAGTTGATTGATTAAGCAGGAGACAATCCTCCCCTGGAGCAATGCAGGGTTAAGGGCCTTGCTCATGGGCCCAACGGCTGTGCGGATCTTATTGTGCCCGAACCACCGACCTTGTGGGTCCCAGTCATGTGCGTTAACCTCTACGCTACAGGCCACCTTACATCCAAAGTTAAGTTATTACTAGATGTGCTGTACCCCTTACACCGTAAACAAACGTGTGTATATTGATGCCTGGGGTGAGACCAGGAGGGCTACTGGTCCTTAGACAGCAGGAGCCTCAGGCACAGGCAGCTCCGCTGGCCTTCGGGTCAGGCGTTAGACTGCTGCCCGCTGTCTTCATGAAGTCTGTTCTAAAAGCCCAGCCTGTCATGCCTTGAAGAGAACACGTTGTAGAAGACAGCAACGTTATGGGTCTAGCTTCTCGCCCCTCCAGTAATAAGTAAATAAAATGTTTTACTGTATAGGTCTGGGCGGCACGGATGGTGCAGTGGGTAGCACTGCTGCCTCACAGCAAGGAGGTCCTGGGTTCGAATCCCCGTCGGCCGGGGCTCTCTGTGTGGAGTTTGCATGTTCTCCCCGTGTCTGCGTGGGTTTCCTCTGGGTACTCTGGTTTCCTCCCACAGTCCAAAGACATGCAGGTTAGGCTGATTGGAGAGTCTAAATGGCCTGTAGGCATGAGTGTGTGAGTGAATGGTGTGTGTGCCCTGCGATGGACTGGCGACCTGTCCAGGGTGTATTCCTGCCTTTCGCCCAATGAATGCTGGGATAGGCTCCAGCCCCCCTGCGACCCTGTTCAGGATAAGCGGGTTCAGGTAATGGATGGATGGATGGATGGATGTATAGGTCTGCTGTAGATCAAAGTGCCTACTCTGCCTAATGACTGAGGTGGTTAAATGAAATGCGGCTCTCTTTAGCTGAACTGCGTAAGTCGAAGAGATTCTCTGGCTCCAACATTTTTAGATCATTGTTTGAAGTTGGAACTCTGACAATTTTTTTAATATCTACAAAACACAACTTTATGGCACATTTGGTGCGTGTTGTCAATGTGCGTGAGCATAGTTTGTGAAAAAAAAGCAATTGGGCAAAAAATGCATTTAATATTAACTTTCAATTGAAATCTGAAAAATGGATCAGTCTGAAGTCATACTATTCATCGCATATATACACTCACTTTATTAGGTATTTATTAGACTTATTTTTTAGACTTATTGACTACTACTGTCGGTGGGAAAATGTGTTTTTCAACTACATTCCGGGCCGTACATGCGGTCAGTGCTCTACAGGCTGCGCCACCGAGACACCCCCCCACACAACGTTTTTAAAACCCAAACTCAACCTCTGGACAGCATTATTCTCCACAGTGGTCCACATGCTCAGTCTAATGCGTAAACATCACTCCTCATCGCCTGAACACCTGCATTGCAGGCTGCCTGGATGTCTCCAGGACCTCTCATTTGGTCTCCACAGGTGGTGGGAACAGCGAGACCACCAGAGCCGTATATAACGGTTCTCCCCCTGAATCTTTCAGCAGAGCGGTGCTCAGGCCCTTGTGTGTTCAAAGCAGACACAGGGGCAAAGGAGGCGTGGTTTGGTTATTTAGGATAACACGTTTTGCACCGTAAGTCATTTCCAGAATAAATAATTAAGATTAAGAAATAATTTAGCCCAATGTAATCAAAGTTATATTTAATTGAATTTTCTCTGAACTGAACTACAAAAGACTTCTGAAAGATTTTTGAAAATATTATAAGTGAAAGACTAATCTCTCTCTTCAAAGTGCATGACTTAATTTATCAACTTAATTTATAAAATGTCAAACCTACAAGAAATATTATGAAATTTCCATATATTATGAAAATGTAAACAGTTGCTAACTGGCCATAATTTGCAGAACAAAATTAGACACTTTAACACCAATTTCAATTAAATTTGAGTTTTTCATTCGCAAAAAAGTTTTATACTGAGTCTAAAGTTTTAGACTGAAATTGTTTGGGTTATAGCATGTGCCAAGGTATGCTTTTTGTTGAACTGCATTAAAAAAAAAAAACGTGCAAAAAAATGTGTTCACATTATCTTAACCAATGTCATGTTTGTAACATATGCAGTATTTTCCAAGTGCTGTCCTGTGTTCTCCTGCTTATGCTTTTCCGAAGTGTTTTTGCTTCGAGTGCTTATTTGTATTTCGCCTGAAAACACAAGAACAGTCTTTGGATTTTTATTCAACTAACACCTCCTGTGAGTCTTCAGCGGTTCAGCCTCAGCCAGGCATGGACCCTGCAGAGATGGTCACTCTGCTGTCACCAGGCAAGGCATCGCTATTGGAAGACATCTCTCTGAGGCGCCCCTGAGCCTGCAGCCAGTAATGTTCGCTTTCCTACCTGAGAACCCCACCTCCCGCCTCCTGTGGCCGATGCAGTGTTCTCTACAGGTATACTTGCCAACCTTGTTTATGGCAGAATTAAACACGAGTCCTTATCCAGCCCCCCCCAGAGTCTTGCTGGGCGGACAACTTTGGATTGAAAGCTGGGGGAGGATAACAGAATCGTAAGGCATGAATATGGGTCAGCCTGAACTGATACTGAACAGCAATCAGAAATATTTCAGATCTACTAGGTCAAGCTATATAGAGTGCTCACCAAAAAGCATGACGATGGTAGAGTGAAATTAGTAATTTTTTGCTATACATACAGTATATTTGAGGGACTTGGATTTAAATTTCATATTATAAAACGGGACGGCATGGATGGTGCAGTGGGTAGCACTGCCGCTTCACAGCAAGGAGGTCCTGGGTTCGAATCCCCTTCAGCCGGGGCCTCTCTGTGCGGAGTTTGCATGTTCTCCCCGTGTTTGCATGGGTTTCCTCCGGGTACTCCGGTTTCCTCCCACAGTCCAAAGACATGCACGTTAGGCTAAATTGCACGTGTGTGAGTGTGTGAGTGTGTGAGTGTGTGAGTGTGTGTGAGTGTGTGAGTGTGTGAATGGTGTGTGTGCCCTGAGATAGACTGGCGACTTGTCCAGGGTGTATTCCTGCCTTTCGCCCAATGTATGCTGGGATAGGCTCCAGCCCCCCTGCAACCCTGATCAGGATAAGCGGGTTCAGATAATGGATGGATGGATGGATTATAAAACGGGCAGGACAAATCTCTCAATCTGATTGGTCAATAGCAGTGATAAAGTAGCGATATACCACTGCTATAACTCCTAATGCTCCTTTACAGTCCTCTTTCAGTTATCACTCCGTGGCGAAGCCGTCGTTCAAGTCAAAACGAAAAAAACGTTACACGCAAGCCGACGCACGTCAGTCACCTCGTAACGTCGTCGCCCACGATTTGCACGCGAGCCGGGATACAGAGCAACACGCTGAACCCCGCCACATGAGTCAGAAACTATCCAATGCGGGTCGGGATTCGCGCTGGAGAGGTGTCAGTGAGCGGGCAGAAGCGCGAGAGGAGACTGAAACCTGCGAACCGGAGAAAGCAGAGCAACGCTCACTATGCTGAGAAATGCACCTTCTCCAAATAATAACACGAGTCGACCTAAGCAACATGATCCCACTGATGTTGGACAGTTTCAGTGTTCGCACGAGAGGAACATACCAATAAATATTAAAAAAGGCATGCACTCTTTGTTTGCTCACTTGCTCATCTACATCTGTATTTGGTGGCTGTTTTAGCAAGCAAGCAATAGCTCAGTCCAGGAGAGGTATATTGTAATTTTATCACAGCTAGGGGAGTTTCGACCCTCCACTGCATGTCAGGCCCAACAACACTCTGATAGAATTACAATTGCTAAAGTAAATTATTCTTGTACTGACATTGTTAATAAAAAACGATTTTAGTGGGATTGAGTCTATAATATCTATATCATCATATTTGGTAACTCCACTGCACGCCGGGCCAAACAACGCCCCTTAGCTGGGATAAAATTACAACATACCACTGCTAGTCGTGAGTCACTGTTTAATTAAATGATGAATATGAGACTAAAGAACGGACGATTAACTTGTATTTCAGGGTAATTATGGTAAACAGTATGTAATCATGGTAAACAGAGGCGTGTGGCATTCTTAATTCTTGTGACAATGGTGATCATCGAGCTTGCGATCATCAAGCAATTATTTCTGCCATGATAGTTGGCAAGGTATCATTTAATGGATCAATGCAATAACAGAGCTCTCAGTGTGAAATGTGGATTGCTACAGGAGCAGAGGGGCGTGATGCGCCCGGAGGAGTGTACAGATTTCACAAACGAGTCCTGGATTACCCAGGATCCCCCAGCCCTACAGTCTGCGTGGGTTCTGCAGGGCAGTCAGAGAGGAGCTGCAGACGTGATGTCCCTTTACTCGTTGTTGTTGAGGAGCGGGGGAGCGCTTGCTCCTGGGGCCCTCCGTGCCGCCCCTGGACGTCTCGGTGTGAAAGAGCCCGGGGGCCCACGCGGAGACGGCGATGCGCACGTACTCCCTCCGGAAGTTCCGGTTGAGCAGCCCGTAGACGATGGAGTTGAGGCAGCTGTTGAAGTACGCCATGAAGTGGCTGACCACAAACAGCCACTCCGGGACGCGGGGGGTCGATGGCGACCGGCAGTCCGATGAGGTTCAGCGGCGCCCAGCAGACGGCGAAGAGGATGAACACCATGAACACGGTGACGAAGTTCCTCAGGTCGCCGGGCATCAGCCGCGGCCGGGCCTCGCCCCGCACGACCAGCGCCCCGATCCGCAGGTAGCAGAACGTCACCACGGTGACGGGCAGCAGGAAGTGCAGCGCATCCGCGGCCGCCGTGTACGAGCCGCTGGCCGTCTGCGCGGAGGCGCGGGAGTAGACGCGCTCGTCGTAGCGCAGCGACCCCACGGAGGCGTTGGGCAGGACGGCGAGCGCGGCCAGCACCCAGACCAGGCCCACGAGCAGCAGCGTGTTGCGCAGGCTGTAGAGACGCTCGTAGGAGAGGCTGTGGCAGACATAGCAGTAGCGGTAGCGTGTTGCGCACGCTGTAGAGACGCTCGTAGGAGAGGCTGTGGCAGACATAGCAGTAGCGGTAGCGTGTTGCGCACGCTGTAGAGACGCTCGTAGGAGAGGCTGTGGCAGACGTAGCGGTAGCAGTAGCGGTAGCGGTAGCGGTAGGAGTAGCGGTAGCGGTAGCGGTAGGAGTAGCGGTAGCAGTAGCGGTAGCAGTAGCGGTAGCGGTTGACGGCGATGCTGAAGACGGAGCCCATCACACTCAGGCCCGTCAGGCTGGCACTGCATGTCGCCCGGCGACCAGCCGTCGTGGAAGATGGCGTACAGCACCAGCGGGAAGGGGTAGAAGGCCACCAGCAGGTCGGCAAAGGCGAGGCTCACCACAAACACGTTACCTGGAATAAAGGCATGGATGGCAGTCAGCGGCTTAAAATGAGGTCAAAGGAAGATATTTAAGCGTCGTTGATCCTGAAGGTTAGGATGTAATCCAAAAGTCTGACAAGTCACCTACTGAATAAAATATGGATGCTGATAATTTCTTTTTTCAATATCCACACAGAATTTGTCACTTGCCTACATCCATTGACCAACAGAGCATTCCCCATGTGTTTGATTTTCAAGACAGTTACAGACTATGAGATAAGTTCAGAGACTGTTTATTCTCTTTTTATTATTATGGATAAGAAGGCCTTAAAGTTTTACAATAAACACTCCTTGATGAAAGTCAACAGGAAAACACCTTTATAAAAAAGGTTTTTGCTCATTTTCACATGAGCTGAGACAGCTATGACAGTTATGAATGATAATATACAGCGATAGTGTTCTATTCACTCACACAATCTTACACCCACATTGCATTTGTATTCATAGTGGATGTATTTGGTTCACTAATCTAGACAGATGTGAGCCAGATTATAACAGCTCGCAGGGTAAACTGAGCAAACCACTGACTGCTGATCTTGTGCTCGCTAGGAAATCCATTTCAGCGAGTGAAAAATAATTAAATGAATATCAATTCCCTTGTGGTTTCAGATTAAAAAGATAATGCACTGGTTAATTTTGTGTCTCCTTAATATGGGTTACATGACTGAACTTCTGGCCTATTAAAAATTATATAACAACATATTAAAATCAAGCTGCTTCCTGTGCTCTGGCAGTATCCATGACGATGGGATAAACATGGGGTGGATGGCGTATACTGAGAGCTGCCTCTGAGCCGGAATGACTGTTTAATTCTGAAATCATAGTAGCACAGCAGCCTGACGTGGGGCTGAAACCTCACCCCTCACCATAAAGCCGTTACCGTTTGTTAAATCCACCTGTATTACTGAAAGCCAAGCATAAACGCTACTTTTTTTGCTTTCTGACTTCAAATGTTGTCATTCTATGTTCAGGGGTGAACACTGATAAGAATGCCAACAAATTTGCCATAGAGGTTTGTGGAAATTATGTCAAATGTCATTATTGTCAAATATCATGTACTGTTGTTAGACCCTTAACCCCTTGTATTCAGTTTGGGTAATACTGACCCATTTTAAACTTTTGTTTAAATTTTGCATAAATAACATAAAACTGTCATACCTAATTTTTTAGTTTCGCTTGTAGGACAACCTGAAAATGAGATATCCAGACTGATGATGTTGATAGGTCACAGACATCAGGAAGTAATGGCATGCAAGGGATATGCAACCACATGAAAAACATGACTCTTTAATTTGACATTTTGTTAATTTGTCAGAAACATTGAAATTGGGGACTACATATAAAAAGTGCTGTAATTACAACATGGTGAATAGAGAGAGTCTGCGTTTCGATCATGACACCGTGTGAATTGTTTGATTACAAACAGAGAAAATCCCATTTGTCCCAGACTTAATAGTTTCACAGGTGCTAACAAAACACAAAGGTTAAGTAGCCTTAGTTGCCTTAGTAACCGTTCAGCTGTGTGTGTGAAAAATATTCCAATGTGTAAACTCTACAATATGTCTACTGACTAAACAAATAACAAAATGTTGCCTGTGGTATTGACAGCACAGTATTCCTTTTTGTATCTGTAAGAAACGGTTTCAATGTTTTTAATGTTTAAAATATGTCAGAGCAATAGTATTATAGACCTCCGTGCTACACAGGGCTACGATTCTCAAATTAGATTGGACAGGGAGTATAAGTCTTCAAATCACAAAGACTTATTTTTTCATGGCATTTTTCTATAATTTTGAGATTAATTCTTACATACTGTAGTTTTACAAAACACCACAGTTCCTAGGAAAACACACAAGGTGTGTTGTTAAACTGCACAGCTCATCTGCACGCTTGGTTTCCTGCCCTTATGCGTTGGAAAATAATTGGTGCTGAGGAAATGGCTGAAGTGGAGCAGACAGCTCTCTAATTCCTTTCTTAAGAAGATTATTCGCCTTTTTTCTTATGTCGTTGCAGTAATACTGAGTTTTAGAACTTGAAAGCTGGCAACTGAACTTGAAAACTTCCTTTAACATGAGGACAAACCCTATGAATGCAAATTTGAGATAAATACGACTGGCACCATCAAATGGAAGCTAGTGCCAGCCCTCTGTGAATACAGAAAGACATCGCAAAGAGAAATCACAGCGGTCTGCACTAATGCTGAACACACCGTTATAAAATATTTAGAGTGCAAGTAAGTTCTTTTCTTCTGTATGTCTGTCAACAGCATCAGAAATAGGCTACAATGTCTGTGCTGACGAAGCACATGCAAATGAATGCATTATGCAAGCAGACAGGTCTATGTGCAATGACCCTATATGGTGAAGGAGAAGAGATCCAGTTCAAATGGAGAAACCATGGCTGTTATGATATTATACACAAATCGAGCACTTTATCAGGTATTTATTAGACTTATTTTTTTAGACTTCTACTGCTGTAGCCTGTACACTTAGAGTTATGATGCGTTGTGTGTTCAGAGATGCTCTTCTGCATACCACTGTTGTAATGTGTGGTTATTTGCATTACTGTCACCTTCCTGTCAGCATTGACCAGTCTGGCCATTCTCCTCTGACGTCTCCCATTAACAAGCCGTTTCTGTCTGTTTTTGGGGGGGTTTTTGCACCATTCTTTGCAAACTCTAGAGACTAGTGTTTGTGAAAGTCCCAAGAGATCAGCAGTTTCTGGGATACTCAAACCACCCTGCCTGCCACCAACAATCATTCCACGGCCAAAGTCACTTAGATCAAATTTTTTCCCCATTTTCCCAACTGAAGCTCCTCACCTGTATCTACATGATTGTGTGCATTGCAATTACCCTGTCGGGCAGTTAGTTCCTCATAACTGACTCGTTCATAGGGTATTATTTTTTACAAAATTCGAATCCGACGTGGCAACCCTTCACAACAAAAATGGTAATGTTTAGAAAATGTTTATAATGTGTAGAAGTGAAATTTATAATATAAATACAAAAATGTTCTTGCATGAGACCCATTGATATCCTTGGGTTTGCACTTATGGACTGCCCTCTTCCTTTCAGACCCCATGTTTTTGATGGGAAGTCTGGACTGAGATGGCTATTGCTATTGGATGTTGTTTTCACTCAACCATTTCCGTGTGGATTTTGATGTAGATGTATGTTTGGAGTCATTGTCCAGCTGCAAAATCCACCTTACCGTACGTACAACCAGATCTTGTAGGGACGTGGGGATGTGGGCGGCCAGTAGCGTAGTGGTTAAGGTAAATGACTGGGACACGGACAAGGTTGGTGGTTCTAATCCCGGTGTAGCCACAATATGATCCGCACAGCCGTTGGGCCCTTGAGCAAGGCCCTTAACCCTGCATTGCTCCAGGGGAGGATTGCCTCCTGCTTAGTCTAATCAACTGTATGTCGCTCTGGATAAGAGCGTCTACCAAATGCCAATAATGTAATGTAATGTAATGTAAAGTGGGACAGTCCCCTTAGCAGCCTGGAATGCCAACACTAGCGCCTTGAAGCGAATGCGTGTGGCAATAGGCAGTCAGTGGAGGGCAATGAGGGGTGGGGTCACTTTCAACCAAAAGCAGAATCATCTCGATTGTCTTGAATATGTGTTTAATCAGATGGATATATGCAGAGGAGGACCTCAGTCATCTCTGACCGCAGAAGCAAAGTGAAGAATTCTGGTGATTTTCTCATTCACTACACTGGTGAGGAACTGGTTGTCTGAAACAATTCCCATGGCAGGTTCATGATTTAATTTACCTGTTATACCACAAAACTTGACATAAATCAGCTTGTTCTAGGAAACATAATAACCAAAGCAATAACAAGGAGGAAAAGCCCAATGGCAGCCAATGGCAGACTGAAGTACACTGATCAGTGATCATATGGGGCGACATTGGCTCAGGCAGTAAGCACAGTCATCTGGCAGTTGGAGGGTTGCCGGTTCGATCCCCCGCCCTGAGCAAGACACCTAACCCCTAAATGCTCCTGACGAGCTGGCATGGCAGCCAATCGCCGTTGGTGTGTGAGTGTATGTATGAATGGGTGAATGAGGAGCATCAATTGTACAGCGCTTTGGATAAAGGCGCTATAGAAATGCCAACCTTTTACCATATCATCTGAAGTTGGGAATTGAGAACCTCAAAATATATTATTATTAAAATATAATAAATTGAAATACAAATTTTAGTTTTATCCAAAAAGGACATTTTTTTCAGGGTAGTAACTGGCGTGTGTACATAAAGTTTGCTGTTTAGTATCTACATGTTTGTCATCGGTTAATGTATATCTTAATTTTGCTGATATGGGAGACCATCCATCCCATCCATCCATCCATTATCCTAACCCGCTTATCCTGTAAAGGGTCGCAGGGGGGCTGGAGCCTATCCCAGCATACATTGGGCGAAAGGTCGCCAGTCCATGATATGATATGGGAGACCAACAGGCAAAAACAATTCTGATATTTACAATTATAATATCTTGAGCTAAATAACCAATGAAGCTGTAGTGGAATTGTCATCCTGAGCAAATACAATTATAATACTGTATATGAAATGGCAAATATACTCACAGTGATGCTGAATACTGTCTGTCTTTATAAAATGTGCAGAGCGACTGCCTTTGCAAAGGGGTGCCATCTGATGTTTCTCCTGGAAGGCTTTGATAATCCAATCATTTAATCTGTAATAAGGTTCTGTTATTTTCACCAATGGGAATTATATTCATCATCTTGACATGCCCTCAATCTTGTGGAAAATTGTCTTCTAGTGTTACAAAGCATTTCAACAGTTTTTAATCAATGACAGTGGGCTCCAGAATTATGCACAACATGCTGTCAAGAAAATTGTAATATGGTTATTGACATAAACATTATTTCCCAACATGTGCAAAGCAGTGTGCTTTAATGATTCAATGGAGTCAACCAAAGTTTTGCATTTTGCAAATAAAACATGCATTTCCCCAAAAACCAGATTTAACCACAATTATTGGCACCCCTGGTTTAATACAGTGGGCTGTAAAAATTTGGGCACCTCTGGTTTAAATGTCTGTTACAATGAATCTGTATGTGATCTGTATCGAAAGCAAACCTGAACTCGCCTGACAGAGTATAAAACAGCCTTTACAGTGATAAGCAGAATGTCTAACCATTTATGTATTTTTTTGGACCCATTGCCCAACTTGTGATGGTCAATTACAATCTGCGTATTCTGAATCAACAGTTCCTTGACTTTTCCTATGCTAATGGTTGACAAAAAACGATTTTGCAAGCCAATCATCAGCTGTTATTCTGAGAAAAAACAGCACGTAGATAGCGTGTAATTCAATTTGTACTTTCTGCAGTTTTATCAATAGGATGGGAACAGGTTTCAATACGTTTTTTATTGTTAGAAATGTATTGTAACGGGATAAACCCCTTGAGAGGTATCCACTCGTTTTCGAGGGGGGCCCAACAATTGTATGTACGTATTTCATGTATTTCATGTATCCACAGAAAAGGATAGCTCTCTGGCATTGTTTTGCTCTGACCTCATTACAAGCTTTACTGCTTAGCCTATGAAAAGGTGGCTGACTCACAATATGCAGGAAACTGACTGCACTGAAACTGTGTGCACTAATACGCATAGATATTACTGTGATTTGTCTCTTTAAGGTGTTTCTGGTTCGTTTGACTGTAATCCCCTGGCACAGACTTTCATTTATATTCCAGCATGATCAAACTCGTCCCATGTGTAAGGTTCTGAGCTCAGCATTAGGTGAGTGAATGTGCAGCTTGAATAGGTGTGTTTCCAGTCTGTTGCAGAAGACGGACAATGACTCTGCTGTTCTGATCGTGGTGGAGAGCTCATTCCACCAAGACAGAGATGATCATGTACAATATGCTGGATTAGTGAATAGACAATTCAACCTGTTCTACTAAAGGCTAAATTAAGACAAATGTGGTTAATTATGGTTTCGCATAATTTTTTTTATTTCTTATACTTATACTTTTTTTTTATACGATTCACAATCATGACAGGGATAACTCAAATGGAATTAAACTTTGAAACAACAGTAAATGCTGACACAAATTCTGCTTTTGGACAACCTACTAATGTAATGTGAATTTGGAAAAATATAGCAAATCAATCAAAAATCGGCCTGTTTGGGAATGTAAGAAAATAACCATCAATATCACAGTTTTATAGAGATTCCAGTTAACCAACATGCTTTGCTTTGGTGGGATGCTACAATTTGGACTATATACTACCATTCAAAAGTTTGGAATCACCGAGAAATGTGAATTGACTTTTATTCAACAAAGTAGCATTACATTGATCAATAATACAGACTATATTATCTACAGCATCTTCATAGTAGCTACATTGTCTAGTACACTGGCATTTCAAAAGTTCAATTTTGGTTAAAAATTGGCCAAAAAGAAACAGCTTTCTCCAGAAACAACAGTCAATTGTTGTTTTGAGCGATGAAGGCTATTCCATGCGTGAGATTCCATATAAAGGTGGATCTAACCAGAAGGAGAATTGGAGGGCCCAGATGCAAAGAGGAGAAGAACCATCAGCGTCTAGTTTGAGAAACAGACACCTCACAGGTCTTCAACGGGTAGCTTCATTGAACAGTACACAAAAAAAACTAAAAAACTATTTGGGGAAGAAGCAATCTGCTTCTGTCTCTGATGGATTGGCCAGTACAATTGCCTGATCTAAGTCCTATTAAGCTTTTGTGATTGATTGTAAGGTCCTTGAGAAGTGCCCTATAAGCCGATCTCACCTATGGCAAATGCTGCAGGAGGCGTGGGATGAAACCTCACCTGAACGTGGGTTCATCAAATCACCGTTACTGGTGTGAATAAGAAAACCAGGTATCAAAGATGCAGCATGATTAGTGAGCGGTAGAGAACACAACTAATTCCTATGTGTTCTAGGCTTAATTCACCTTAATTACCCCAGGATCGCTGCCATGGCGTAATTTTGTGAATTCCTGGAGATACAACATATTTTTTAACCCCTACCTTTACGTGTCCAATTCTATGGACCTTCAATAGTTCAGTGGGCAGATGGAACAATGCTGTTAGCTGTGGCCATGTACTTCTTTTACATGTATAACCCTCATCATATGAAACGTTTTGTGCTGTTCAGTGCTGCATTAAATCCTCCCCTCCCTGGACAATTATCAGCCAGGGGATCAGGTCAGCGTAACAGTGCTTTCCTTCGGCCAGGAGTGTGTCCAGTATCAGTCCACCACGCGCACTGCGACACACGGGACGGGTCACACCTGAGTCCGCCGATGACCGCGTGCAAATTCCCGAGGGGACTCCACCGGAAGGTCATCCACACTCTCGTAGTCGCTGCCGCCCGAGTCCGAGCGTGGGGGAGGACAGGAGACAGACAGGTGAGGGGCCATCGGCACGCCTCCTGCCGGGAGTCCCGTCCCCGGTTCGGGGTGCCGGCCATGCGGCACGCCCCGGCGGGCTTCCCTCCCGGGGAGCGGGGCAGGGCGGGCGTGCGTGCAGACGCGGTGGCCCTTCAGGGGGCTCTCGGTGAAGAGGGGGCGAGCCGCTGGCGGGGTGTCGTAGAGACCCTCGAGGAGGGGCAGGGCCGGCCAGCGGTCCCCCCGTTCACCGGCCGGCCCCCCAGACCGACCGGCTGCGTCCAGGCCTCGGGCACCGCCCCCGGACTCAAGCCTGGGCACGTCGTCCATTTCCAGCACGCGGGACGCGGAGATCCAGTCCGGCGTGCCCCAGTAGGCTGCACGGGACAGGGGTGGAGGGAGAGACGGTTACGCCATTATCCCAGATTTTCATCTGCTCTCGTTTTCCTGAGAATCAGCAAACTGAAGAATTAATTTCACACAAGTGATACCCAATTCTGATAGTGACTTTTGACTTCACTTTTGACAAAAATACATTACATTGCATTACATTACATTATTGTCATTTGGCAGACGCTCTTATCCAGAGCGACATACAGTTGATTAGATTAAGCAGGAGACAATCCTCCCCTGGAGCAATGCAGGGTTAAGGGCCTTGCTCAAGGGCCCAACAGCTGTGCGGATGTTATTGTGGCTACACCAGGATTAGAACCACCGACCTTGTGTGTCCCAGTCATTTACCTTAACCACTATGGTCCGCCCCTATACACACACACACACACATACATACATACATACACACACACACACATAATTCCAGGAGCTGTATTTGATCGTCTCCAGCAGAGGTTTACAGAGATCATGCAGCAGTCAAACACCAGTGTGGTGTTTCCCTTGGAGAGCAGCACATAAAAGATTAGAATGTAGACATCACATCAGACCTGTTCACACACGTCTGATGTGCAGCACACCTTACAGAAGGTGTAAGATCAGGGTGCGATTTATGGGAGAAAACTCACAGTTCACAAAAGAATCCTTGACGATTTCAAAGCAGATTTGGTTCTCATGATCCAGTGAGTAATCCTCTGAAAAAAATCGATAATATATCAAGACCAAAATGAACACACTTTACCAAAATTAAACAAGAAGAACAGAAAAAGTTAAAGAAATCAAACAGCTGTAAACTAACACAACAAGTATCACATATTGCACTCTATTAAAACACCCATATTTAAAAAAGGCAGAATGACGGACAAAAAATGCCAAAGGGCTTTGGACACACCACAACCCCAGAGCCTCAGACCACAAATCTGCCAATGTTTTGGTCTGTTTGTCTGTGGTAAATAGGTACAATGCTGATCTGGTAGACAAATATCTGTGACGAAAAGCACAATGGAATTCCTTGGTCCTTCCGGTATTTGCAGCAGCTGTCCTGTTGACTGATAAAGCCTTTTCCATTTCACCAGAGCCAGGCAGCGGCATATGGGCTCCCCATTCTGGGATAGTCTCGGCTCAGGGTTTCTTCCTATTACCAGCCAGGGAGTTATTCCTTGCCACAGTCACCCTTGGCGTGCTCTTGGGTTCCGGTCTACATCTCTGTAAGGCTGCTTCGTGACAATGCCATTCGCAAATATCACCGTACAAATACAATTTAAATTTAATTTTAAAAGTAACCATTATTAAGGACATTATTAAGTAATCAGCCAGTTCCAGGGCATAACCTGATCCTTAACCAGGTGAGTGAAAGAGGGTGTTGCTGTAAATAAAGAGTGTGCTCGGTCAACTGACCCTATATAAATGGTTAAATAAAGGTTTAATGAAAAATTAAAAATTAAAATTCTGCCACTCTGAAAACATGGACAAGACAACGTAGTACGTATTTGTACGTTGACTCAAATCCATGGGGAGGAGTACATAAATGTAACACACAAGGAAAGCCACTTTTTAAATCAATGTTTAAGACAAACATCAGGAAACTGAAGTATTCATTCAAAATGATGATGAGAGAATTGACAGACACCCTACGCTGCCTAATCCTGGTGGATTGAACTGGCATTCCATAGAAAGCAATACATTAGCAAAACAAGTGAAGCCAAATTAAAAGTAACTTTAAGGTCCCGGTTACAACGATCAGCAGTTAACTAAGCTACCTTTAAGAGAAACGGCTTAGAAATGATATAAATACATAGAGCTCCTGATTGAAAAATGATCATGCATAACACCACATTTAATGTTGATGGGCTTAAACTATAATGAGAAAATAATCATTTAGGCAGGTGCTCTGAGTACCAAGCTGAGAGCTATAATCGGGAGTTGTTATTCCCCGGTGAGGAAAACGGGAATAATTGAGAGTTTGAAGGATGCTCCTTGTGTGCTTTCTCTAATTGAAAGGAGGATAACAAAGTGCCCTTTGCACTGAAAAAAAAACAAAAACGCCTGTAAGGGACAATCCTGCATGATTATACGCAGTTGAGCAGGCAATCTTCACACAAGAGGTGGATGGTGGATAGCCCAATTTACCAGTGGGTTATCCACGACATACCGGAATTCAATAGTCTCAGATCAATTTTAGCCACGGCACTACTGTATTAGGCACACCTTACCATTATTGTCACAGGACTCAGATGGGACAGAGCTCAGAGACTGAACCTCAGAGTTACTGCCCGAGAAATGGGTCACCTCTTCCACCACGTCCACCGCTTTACCTGCGGGGAAGGAGGGAGGGTCAGGAGGGAGGGTCAGGAGTCGAGCGTCGAATCCTGGGAGTGAGCGGGCGAGAACACACGAGAGTAACTGGAACACAGTTTAACTACATATGGTGCTATAAATAATTCTGAACTCTGCAGAAGGGTGAGGCATCTCTCTATTGCCTGTGTAAGTGTTCCTCCTAAAGAGGATGCCAGCCGATCATGCCCTTCAATCTCACATCCACATTCCCATTCCGCGTGTGTGTGTGGAGTCATGTTACATTACATGTCATTTGGCTGACCTGTTTATCCAAAGCTACTTACAGTTGATTTAGACTAAGCAGGAGACAATCCTCCCCTGGAGCAATGCAGGGTTAAGGACCTTGCTCAAGGGCCCAACGGCTGTGCGGATCTTATTGTTGCTACACCGGGGATTAGAACCACCGACCTTGCGGGTCCCAGTCATGTACCTTAACCACTACACTACAGGCTGCGTATCACAGTACATGCTGAAGTCTTTTCTCCTGTCTGTGTATGGGCATGCGTACTGAATTTTTCATGCGTTGGGAGATTGTTTGTGTTGACCTACTTTGTGTGCCACGCTGCAAAGCAGCAGATGGCTTTAATTCCCGCAATTTGCTTTGTTGTGGCAATCTGATATTCTGAAAAGAGAACTCCTCAGATTGGGGCTGAAGATCTAAAATCACGTCCGAAGAGGCTCACGAATAGGAAAGGTGCAATCTGTTTATTTGGAGTAATGAAGAAACTGTGGAAATGTTCATTTCGGTGAAATGACACACATTTGGAAAAAAAGAGTTCAACCAAATGGTATCCTGCTGGGTGCCATAGCAAGTATGTCACATACAGTATTATGCTGTGAATTCTGTATTGTGCTACTGTAGGGAAAGAAAGAGGCTCCCGGGATCAGTGTCCCTGGTAGATAAGGCCTGTGCTGAGGACGGAGATTTTGCTACAGTCAGAGGATTTCTAACTCGAGGATTTTGATGTGAGACCATTGTTTTCAGGCCCTGTCCCATGTCCTCTGAGAAAGAATAAAAAAGCGTGCTACCCGAACAAAGAGACTGCGGCCATTTCCCCGATTCGACAAATGATGTGTCAGCTGACTCATGAACACTAAAGAGGAACTGTCTACTGTAGCCCCACCACCCAACCTTGCGAATGCCACAATCTGCATTCTCAATCAAACAGCCAGCCAGCCAGCCAGCTGGCCGTCCTGCAGTCATACACACTGAACTGTCAGCATTGGGCGACTCTCAAAATGGCGTTCCTCCTATGCTGGTGTGTGCGTGTAAAGGGTGAACGCTTTAGGACAACGCTTTCCAGTGTCAGAGCTGAACCATTGTTAACATTCTTCTCATTTCACTTTCTGCGTGCAGTCAATTATTCATGCCAGCCTTATCATTATTATTATTTTATTTTTTTTACGTCGCTGCAACACTGAATGAGCTGCACAGCTACAGGCCGTGAATGGAATAAGGATTTAGTGACCCTGCTTATTACATTACATTACATTACATTAATGGCATTTGGCAGACGCTCTTACCCAGAGCGACGTACAGTTGATTAGACTAAGCAGGAGACAATCCTCCCCTGGAGCAATGCAGGGTTAAGGGCCTTGCCCAAGGGCCCAACGGCTGTGCGGTTCATATTGTAGCTACACTGGGGGATCGAACCACCAACCTTGCGTGTCCCAGTCCTTTACCTTAACCCCTATATCCCTCTTTACACATATCACGGTATACTCCCTTACGTTTGGAGCTGCAGGCGGAGTGGCAGGGGGAGTGCTGGGGCAGGTTGGGGGCCACGCTGCAGACAGCCACCCCCTGGCGGAAGCGGGGCGGCTCGGAGCGGGGCGTGTGGAGGGCGGTCCTGTCCCCGCTGGACGGGCCCGGCCTGAGGTCCGCGGTCCTCTCCCCGCTGGACGGGCCCCCGTGGATGCGCGGGAGGGTGTGGGCAGCGGGCGGGCCCCTGTGGATGCGCGGGAGGGTGAGGTCCGCGGGCGGGCCCCCGTGGATGTGCGGGAGGGTGTGGGCCGTGGGGCGCACGCAGACCTGCGGGGGAGCCCCCGCGGGCGGGGCGGCCCTGAGGGGCGGGACGGAGGAGCCCCGGTCCACGCTCCGCGGCAGGCCGGCGTGCGCGCGGCGCGGGGGGAAGGCCTTCCGCCGGAACCCCGCGAAGACCGCGAGGAGGAGGAGGAGCACGAAGAGCAGCACGCCGATGCCCACCAGCTCCGCCGGGCCCACGTAGGACAGCGCCTCCGTCTGCGTGTCGGGCCCCGCGGGGCCCGCCCGGGCGCACAGCGGCCCCTCGTACCCCTCCGCACACACGCAGCGGAACGCCCCCACCGTGTTCTCACACGTCCCGCCGTTCTCACACCGCCCCCGCTCACACTCGTTCACATCCTCCTCACACCTGCAACAGAGAGGAGAGGAGAGGGGGAGGAGGGGCGGGGAGGGGAGGGGAGAGGAGAGGAGAGAGGAGAGAGGAGAGGAGGGGAGGGGAGGGGAGGAGAGGGGAGGGGGGGAGGGGAGGGGAGAGGAGGGGAAGGGAGGGGAGGAGAGGAGAGGAGAGGGAGAGGAGAGGGGAGGAGAGGGGGAGGAGAGGGGAGGAGAGAGGAGGGGAGGAGAGGAGGAGAGGGGAGGGGAGGGGAGGGGAGGAGTGGAGAGGAGGGGAGAGGAGATGAGAGGTGGGAGCCCGCTCAATCTGCTCACACTCAGCTGGGTTGACAGGCTCCTTTGAAGCAGAATCACACGTCTGCTCAGTCCCTCTGACTGATGTGCGGTGATGAAAATGCTTCCAGGGGACGTGTAATTCAAACGAGGTTGTATGTCTTAAGCTGAATGCTCAAAAACACTCTTTTTCATTCCCAGATTTTCTTTCAACCCGTTTTTCGTTTCTCGTCATGAGAACGTTCAGCTTTGGAGAGCTGTCCCAAGTGAACAGATCAGTTGTAATTACAAAAACGGTTTGCTTCAAAGTCACCAGGATGATGTAAATTCAGGGATCATGACCGAAAATTCATATTTTTTGTGATAAGCTGCAATACAGTAACCTTAAATGACTGAATGCAGGTAGAAATGAAAAAGGCCTTTATTCCTGCTGTTTGAAAGAAGCAGTGGGCAGGAGTACTATGTGGTTGCAGCTTCAAATCCCTGTGGAGCTAGATCAACTAGACCCTTAAGTTAACTTTTTGAGTAAATAATGACCTGTATAAACATATTGTAAATCAAACACCCTGCCCAGGATAATGGTGTCTTTCTAAGCAAATCAATAATGAATAAAAAACAGTTTTCATGAATGTATTGTCACTGTAAAAAGCTCTAATTGCCTCCCAAGTCAGATGGCCCAGTCAGAGTAACTAACATAACTGTACACTGATGCTAACCAAGTCAATGGTTTTTCAAATTAGTATTCAGCATCAGCTTATTGCTGCCCTCTGCTGGGGACAGTAATTATTTTTCAGTCTTTAAATAAAAAAGAAAAAAATTAAATGAATTACCTGAACTTTATCATCTTTTCCAGATTCAGTAGGTAATACGGTGGTAATGATTATTACCAGTAAAGTGATGTTCTCCTTGTGCACTAAGGGCATAGTGTTCACAGCAACTGCACCATATGTGAGTTCCTGGAAGCTTGGAAGGAGTGAGGAATTGACTCTATTCTGTGAGTTTGGGTAATGTGTGTGTGTGCATGCGTGTGTGTGCGTGTGTGTGTGCATGGGTGTGTGTGTGCATGCGTGTGTGTGTGTGCATGCATGTGTGTGTGTGTGTGTGTGTGTATGCGTGTGTGTGTGTGTGTGTGAATGCGTGGGTGTGTGTGTGTGTGTGTATGTGTGTGTGTGCGCCTGACATACAGAACGTATGCTGGACAAATTCATGGTGAAGTTTAAGAGGATGAATGAGAGACTCACGTGAGGCCAGTGAATCCTCTCTGGCAGTCACACAGGAAGCTGCTCCCAGTGGATCTGCAGGTGCCGTTCTGACAGGGATCAGGGATGCAGGAGGAGATCTGTGTCTCGCATCGCCACCCGGTGAACTGAGAGGAGCAGCTGCACTCATAACCTGAACCAGGGAAAAGTGTGTCAGTTATCCATGGGTTGTGTTTACATCTAAGCATAACCAGTGTGCATTATTGTTCTGCAGTGGGTTGGTTGCATTTTCTCCGGGATTAGTTAAGTATTATTTGTTTGCTTGCTGATTCTAAATTCAGTTTAGTTGTCATTATAGTGTTCTGTTGTGTACTTGTTTGTTTGTTAGCTATTACAAGTGGTGTTTATTTAGATTCAGTGAAACTGGGTTAGGTGTTTGTTTCTCTCAGGTAAGCTAGGCTATTAAGTTAGGCTATTGTTTTACTGGCTGGCAGGCCACAGCTTTTGTTGTAGGAGGAGCCAATACTTTGCACCCTGCTCAGGCTATTATTACTGGCACACCTGAACTCACTTCAGTGTGCATTATTGTTCTGCAGTGGGTTGGTTGCATTTTCTGTATTCAGCGTCAGTGTTATTTAAGCAGTTGTGTAGCGCACCAGCGGCAGCTGTGTGCGGCAGCCTCGGCTACTTGCCTCGGCGTACGAAGTCGCAGGTGTACAAAGTCGAGGGTGTCTATCTACGGGTGTCCGAGAGCCTGATGTTTGATTTTGTTTTTGCTGCCTGCCCTCATTCCACTGTGTAGTATTCCCCTTGTCCTCCCTAGTTCCCTCCATGTGTTTCCTTCCCATTCCTGTCCTCTCTCCTCTCCCCAGGTCCCAGTCAGGTCGGAGGTTCGCCTCCCGCCAACATGGGCAGAATATCTCTAACCTCATCTTCCCTCCCAGATCCCCTGGTATTGATCTCTGTGTGGCTGGTGGCCTCTGGAACTGCCAGTCCACCGTCCAGAAAGCAGACTTCATATCTGCCTATGCCTCCCACCTCAACCTTGACTTTCTTGCTTTAACTGAAACGTGGCTCTCACCAGAGAACACGGCCACCCCGGCTGCCCTTTCCTCTGCCTTCTCTTTTTCCCACACACCCAGATCCTCTGGCAGAGGAGGTGGCACAGGTCTCCTAATCTCATCCTCATGGAGATCTAGTGTCTTCTCCTCATCCCTCTCCTTCTCCTCTTTTGAATTTCATGCGGTTTCTGTTACTCTGCCGTGCAAACTGTTTGTTATTGTTGTTTATCGCCCCCCGGGTCCTCTGGGGAACTTTTTGGATGAGATGGACATCCTCCTCAGCTCCTCACCTGTCAATGACACCCCCCTGATCCTCCTGGGTGACTTCAACCTCAACTCAGAGTCCACCCAGTCTACCTTTCTCTCCCTCCTCTCTTCTTTTGACCTTACCCTCACTCTTTCCCCTCCCACCCACAAAGCAGGCAACCTTCTTGACCTCATCTTCACAAGGAGCTGCACAACAACCAACCTCTCTGTAACACCACTCCATACATCTGACCACTCCTTCATCTCTTTCTCTCTTCCACTCTCCTCTAACACCCAGCCATCTCTCCCACCATCCACTGTCACCTGTCGACGGAACCTACGCCACCTGTCTTCCTCCACCCTCTCATCTACAATCCTCTCCTCCCAACCATCTGCGGAGTCTTTCTCTCGACTGTCTCCCGATGATGCGGCTACAACTCTCATGACCTCCCTCTCATCTTCCTTTGATTCTCTGTGTCCCCTCACCACCAAACTAGCTCGGGCCTCCCCCCCCCAGTCCTTGGCTTTCTGATGCTCTACGAGCTGTCCGAACCGAACTGCGGGCGGCGGAGAGAAAATGGAAAAGGTCCTGTCTCCCCAGTGATATGGCTTCCTTCCATGCCCTCTTATCATCTTTCCATTCCTCTGTCTCTCTAGCTAAATCTTCCTTCTTTCACTCGAAAATTAACGCGGCCGCCTCTAATCCCCGCAAACTGTTTTCAACTTTCTCCTCTCTTCTGGCCCCCCCTCCCCCCCACCCCCCTCATCACTCACACCTGATGACTTTGTCTCCTTCGATGCTATTCGCAATTCCTTCTCCCAACCCTCCACCCCTGCTGACCCTCCTACCCTCCCCAACTCCCTAACCTCCTTTTCTCCCCTCTCTGACGCCGACACACTGAAACTCCTTACTTCCCACCCCCCAACCACCTGTCCTCTTGACCCCATCCCCTCTCCCCTCCTACAATCTATATCTGATGACATTCTCCCTTTTCTCTCCTCTCTAATCAACACCTCCCTCTCTTCCGGCACCATGCCCTCTTCCCTGAAGAGGGCCAGAGTCACTCCCCTCCTCAAAAAACCTACTCTTGACCCCTCTGCCCTGAACAACTACCGGCCTGTCTCTCTTCTTCCCTTTCTCGCTAAAACTCTGGAACGGGCGGTCTGCTCCCAACTGTCCACTCATCTTCTCCAGAACAATCTCCATGACCCCAACCAGTCTGGCTTCAAGAGTGGCCACTCCACTGAAACAGCCCTGCTCGCGGTCACTGAGGCACTCCACTCTGCTAAAGCAAAATCCCTCTCCTCTGTCCTCATCTTCCTCGACCTGTCAGCCGCCTTCGATACAGTCAACCATGAGATTCTGCTCTCATCGCTGTCTGGGATGGGTGTCACAGGTTCTGCACTCGCTTGGTTTTCCTCCTACCTCTCTGGTCGCTCCTACCAGGTGACTTGGAGGGGCGCAGTCTCCGACCCTCAACCCCTACGAACTGGAGTCCCGCAGGGCTCGGTTCTTGGGCCTCTCCTCTTCTCGCTATACACCATGTCTCTTGGTTCTGTTATCTCTTCCCACGGCTTTTCTTATCATTCCTACGCTGATGACACCCAACTCTTCATTTCCTTCCCCCCCGACACCCAAATCACCACACGGATCTCTGCCTGCTTGGCTGATATCTCTGCGTGGATGACTTCCCATCACCTGAAGCTCAACCTTGCCAAAACTGAGCTTCTTTACATCCCTGCTAAGTCCTCTCCGTCAATCGACCTCTCATTGACTGTTGAGGACTTTGTAGTTTCCTCCTCCCGTATGGCAAAAAATCTTGGGGTGACTCTTGATAACTGCCTCACCCTGGCTCCACAAGTATCCTCCACTGCCAGAACCTGCAGGTTCTTTCTGTATAATGTACGCCGTATCCGTCATCTCCTGACTGAGAAAGCCACCCAGCTCCTAGTCCAGGCGCTCGTCATTTCCCGCCTGGATTACTGCAACTCCCTCCTAGCCGGTCTCCCAGCGTGTGCCATCAAGCCCCTCCAGCTGGTCCAGAATGCTGCAGCCCGCCTGATCACCAGTCAGCCCAGGTCGGCTCATGTCACCCCGCTTCTCATTGGCCTCCACTGGCTTCCCATTGCTGCACGCATCTGTTTCAAGGCCCTAGTGTTGGCATTTCGGGCTGCTAAGGGGACTGCCCCACCTTACATACAATCCCTGATCACTCCCTACTCCCCAGCTAGACCACTCCAGTCTGCCAGCTCTGGTCGCCTTACGGTTCCCTCTCTACGTGCACCTGGCGGTCGAGCTGCACGTTCACGCCTGTTTTCCGTTCTGGTTCCTCAGTGGTGGAATGACTTGCCTACCACTGTCAGAACAGCAGAATCCCTCCCCCTATTTCGACGCAGACTCAAAACCCACCTTTTCAAACTCTACCTTAGTCCTTCCTCCTGATTTCCCCTGCCCCTCCTTTCTGATATCCCTATCCTTGTGGTTACAAACAGCACCCATTATCTATCTCATCCGTTTAAGAGTTTAACTGCTAGTATTGTCTGTCTGAAGCTAAGCACAGCTAACAGGCAGGAAACAAAAAAACAGCAGCATTGGAAAACAAAGGCAAATGCTGTCCATAAGCACAGTGCGAATTATGTTGTTCAAGACGATGTGATGTGGATGTTGATGTTGATGTGGATGTGGATGTTGATGTCAAGTCATTTGCAGTCACATCTCCTCAGGCACCCCACACAAACATAGGGTGATGCCTCGTCTACCTGCAGCCGACACACTGTTTACATATCACCAGTGATCTCGACGCTTTAATTTAAGAGTCTCTGGAAAGGAAAGTTTCAGTTTCAGATTTGGACAGGTTAGTGCAAAATAATACTCAATCGGTTTGGTTCTAGAAGGCAATGGTGTCTCACAGAAGTTCACGATTCACCAGAAGCATCTCATAATTGGTTTGTTAGCAAAGTACAACCCTAGTGTCAATCTAGTCAGCTCAGAGTGCAAGCATGCACCCAACAAAGCCTCCTCTCCTGTAATACAGTCACTGGTCGTTGGGCGTGTGTGTGTCAGAGAAGTCCATGCACTTCAGCTGCAGTGCTCCCGGTGTAGAGGCAAGCACACCGATGAATAATAAAACAATAACCAGAAAAACATATGTAAACATGACAAGATGAAGGCTAACGATAATAAAGACATGGTGACAGGTTTCTACTCACGCAGACACAAGTGCAGTATTCCACAGTGGGCAGTGCCAGTCAGCATCAGCATGAGAAATGCGGCGCACATCCACAGACTCACCACCAGATGGCAGGCTGGAGCAGCTTCCGCCGTTCAGGCAGGGTGCTTCCCGACAGGCGTCAGGGTAGAGCACGCAGCCCAGCGTCAGTTCGGTCAGACCCAGCACCTCCGCGTAGGGGCTGCGCCTGTTCCACACAGGCAGCTCCACGTCATTCAGAACCACCGAGCTCAGGCACCCCAGAAACCCAGCTTGCACACGTGGCCCCGTCCCCTCTGTGGCCCCGGGGGGCCCCACCCTCGCCCCCAGGAAGAAGGAGCCGTCGCCCCCCAGGGGCCAGGGCGGGGCGGGCGGGGCGGGCCACCGGCGCTCCACAGCGCTGTCGTCCAGCGTCAGGACGGTGATGTTGGGCATCAGCTCCAGGGCCACGGCGTGCCAGACCCCATCGCTGACGGGCCTCCCGGAAACACCCAGGCTGTTGTCACAGTCCAGCTGGAACTGCAGCTTCCCCTGCTCTATCTGCCCAGTAGGGGAACAAGTGAGAGGGGACCAAAGTGAGAGGAGGAGAACGCTAAATAGCCAGTTCAGTGCGGTTTATACGAGTTACACATCATTAGACAGAAGACAAACATCGAACTTGAGTAGTGTATTTTGTGTATTTTGTGAGTTCACCTTTAGGACCGTACAGGGCTCAGAGCGTTTGTACATGAGGACCCCGTGGCTGTGCAGTGTCCTGATTCTCATTTCCAGTTTCATCTGGCTGCCTTTGCTGCTGTCTGGCACTCGGTATTTAATGTAGCTGTTTCCAGTGAAAGTGAGCGGGGTTTTACCTAAAGACAGACAAACATGAAACAGGCAGACTTATGGACCATCTGGGCAAATGTGACACAAGGTTTTGAGCCATAATGATACATTACATTACATTACATTACATTAGTGGCATTTGGCAGATGCTCTTATCCAGAGCGATGTACAGTTGATTGGACAAAGCAGGAGATAATCCTCCCCTGGAGCAATGCAGGGTTAAGGGCCTTGCTCAAGGGCCCAACGGCTGTGCAGATCTTATTGTGGCTACACCGGGGATCGAACCACCGACCTTGCGGGCCCCAGTCATGTACCTTAACCACTATGCTACAGGCTCACTGTATGTTATGTGTACTCTGAACGACTGTACAAAATTACATACCACAACACCCATATAGCTGGTATGTTATTGTAAAGGGCACATACCTGCACAGTCACTCAGCTTGCCTGGAAAACACTGGCAGGTGTTGGAGACTGGAGACACAGCTACACACTGCATGTCCTCTGGACAGGCCTGACCCTCACACTGCTCTGAGGAAGGCATGCAGTCACCACCTGCGGGACCGGGGGGAACGGCGAAAAGATTATTTCAGTGTGATGTGGTCATACCTGAAACCAGATTGCTACCAAAAAATCTGATGAACAAATGTCACCACACCAATACTGCATAGAGCAAGAACGCCAGGTAGACTGGGGCCATCCTTGTTCCCAGGGAAAGGTTAGAACGGGCCGCTGTACCATCTAAGCGATTGCACCAATGAACTTGTTGCTGGTGTTGTAACCCGTCATTTAGCTCATTTGTCATTGCTGTAACCCACCAATTATACCATTTGCTGTTGCTGAAACTCACCCATGACAGTGTTATCCGTTGCTTAAATTCGCTGATTAGCGCTGAGACTCACCGACGCAGGCCACAGGAAGCGGGCAGTGCTCCCTCCTGCTGAAGCGCGGGGAGACAAAGCTGACCCTGGCGGTGCTGTAGGTCACAGGGGCGTTGGGCACCAGGTCCAGGACCTGCTCACAAGGCCTCCCGCGGCACTCTGGGCTGGTGCAGCTTCCGTTCAGGACGAGGAAGTTCGGCCGCACGCTCTCCAGCCTCCCCCGCGCGGCGGCGAGGACCTCAGCCAGGCGGGGAGCCGTGTAGAGGGCGCCGTCCGGCGCCTCGGCCGCCAGGAGCAGGTCCAGGTGGGCGGTCCCCGGCACGGGCTGCAGGCCCAGCAGACGCACCGCTCCCCGGCCCTGGGAGTCCGGCACGCCGACCGCCTCACGCAACGCGCCCGCGACCTCCCGCAGGCCGCGGCCCACAAAGTCCTCCGGGGACACGTCCAGGAAGCGCACGGTCACGCTGTCCCGGAGGCCCTGCGCGGACGCGCGCTCCACCACCACGCTCACGTCCGCCGGCACGGAGAAGCGGCCGTCGCTCACGCTGGCGGTCAGAGAGTACCGGCCGGGGCCCAGGCCCCCCAGCGCGACCACCCTCCCGTCCTGCCAGTTGATCTTGAAGGGGCCGCTCTGCTCCGGCCGGAAGCTGAACGACAGCATGTCCCCCTCGTCCCGGTCCGAGGCCTGGATCCTCCCCACGACGCCGCCCGGGAACCGGTCGCCCGCGGTGACGATCCAGATCTCCAGGGGCAGGGCCACGGGCCGGCTGAGGCCCTCTCCCGTCACACGGACGAAGACGTGCGCGGTGGAGGACAGACGGGGTTTCCCCGAGTCCTGGGCCTTTAGGAGCAGAGAGGGACCAGAGATCTATTGTTCCCTACCCGCACACACAGTTTAAATTCCTTGTGGGATTTCAGTTATTTTATTTTAGTCAATGGAACGAGCCTAGAATGTGCACTTGATGACTATGACAGAAAACAAGGACCACAAATCAAATGATAAACTGTACAAATTCATCCAACATATCTTGCGAATAGATATAAATTATCTCTATTTTGCATGCATATATGTTTCATTCCTCATTTAAATTCATATCAGTGGTCCCCCACCCTGGAGCCATAGGGGAGCTAGATTTTGTGTACACTTTAAAGAATAATACATCCAGACCCAAGAGGCCTGGAATAGTGAGCTAAGAGTGCGATCAACTGCTTCAATCATGCATTTACTGTAAGTTGAGTATCAACAAAAACCAGTGTAAAAACCCTGCATCTTTCCAATACCAGGGTTGAGGACCATTTCCCAGTTCATTTCACTTTCTGTTATTTGATATCAATACATCTGACATCTTGGAATAAAGACGGACCTCACCTGCACCTGGACAGCATATTCCCTCATTCCATCCAGGCCAATGATCCGATTAGACCTGAGTGTCCGAGACTCGTCCAAAACGAAGGCGTTTCCTGCGTTACCGGCGATGATGCGCACTTCAAGCGGGGGGCCGTCGGGGTCAGAGACGGACAGCTGCACGATGCTGGTGCCCACAGGACTGCCACCCTAATATGAAAAAAAGAGCAACCTGAAGATACACAACTGTCCCAGCTCTTAGATCGACTTTGACAAGGACGTCAATTTGACACGTCATGTACCTTAATATTGTTGCAGACAGGTACACACCTTCATGCAACAGTATTCCCTGATGGCAGTGGTTTTCCTGGCACACTGGCTCGTTAATACCAATAAATCATCGCTTGAATGCCACAGCCTATTTCAGAATTGTGCATCCCTTCGTGGCCACAATGTACCCATCTTCTAATGGCTATGTCCAGCATGATAATGCACCACGTCACACAGCAAAATGAGTCTCAAACTGGTTTCAAGAACATTACAATGAGTTCAGTGTTCTTCAGTGGCATTCCCAGTCACCAGATCTGAATCCCTTGGGATGTGGTGGAATGGGAGATTCGCAGCATGCATGTGCAGCTGACAAATCAGCAGAAATTGTGAGAAGCAATCATATCGGAGTCATCACCAGAACCTTTCTATTGTATAACTCATTTCGCTATTAAATCCCTCAAACTGATATCAATTATATTTATACCTGAATGTAAACGGTGTAATTGGACTGGGAGAAGACGGGTGGGTTGTCATTCACATCTGACACATCAATGTTGACGGTTACCGCAGATGACATGGGGGGCGATCCGCTGTCTTGTGCTTTCACCACCAAGTAGTAGCTGGATATCTTTATACGGAACAATGGCAGAAAGGAGAGATAGTCCAGTCAGGAACGAACAAGGAGGGCTTCACGAATGTGCAAACGTGCATATTATTTTTTTATTTAGTCCCTCATAACTTGTATGTACATAACATACGTAATAGGACTCCACTTGTTTTCCTGCTTGTTCAAATGAAATCACAAGTAAAGCAATATAAATGAAATCCATCTGTCTGTAGTGTAAGATACTGTAGTGTGGATATTGTTGCACTCATTCGCTCCAAGCTTTTCATATTGCATGCATTTGAAGTTCCATCAATTTTCACTTTTCTTCCTTTGGCTCTCACTATATCATTGATTGTTGGGAAATGTCCCAGTTAGCCACTCAACTGTTTAAATAGTCACTTGACTGTATTGTTTGAGTGCCTACAGGGACCTCAGGAGGATACCAATTGAAATGTAAATTTAAATTCCTGTGAGTCATCAATCACTGAGACAACCTTCTGCTAATATACGCACAGCGGCAATTTCACCCAGCAGAGCACAATCTGAAAGCAGCCTGGAGAAAGGGGAAAACAACCCTCCCTGCTGTCATTGCCTGACATTTCTGATCCTTCTCCTTCAGTGAATGAGCAACAGGCCAGCACTGGGCCGGCTCCTACCATTTCTTTGTCCAGCTTTTTGTTGACCCTGATAACCCCGGAGGCCGAATTGATCGAGAACTGATTTCCACGGTCACCGCTGGCAATGGAGTACACAATCCGTCCATTTAACTGGCTATCCGGGTCTTTTGCCAACACCTGCCAACAAAAGGAGAATAAACATGACACAGCAGAGGAAAAGAAAGAGAACCTACACTAGATAATATTCTTGGTATACACCCTGTGATCTCCCCAACAGCTATCAGCAAGCTCACTCAAAGGACTACATTACATTACATGAATGGCATTTGGCATTATGACTCTCTTATACAGAGCGACATACAGTTGATTAGACTAAGCACGATAATCCACCCCTGGAGCAAGGCAGGGTTAAGGGCCTTGCTCAAGGGCCCAACGGCTGTGCGGATCTTATTGTGGCTACATCGGGGATTGAACCACCGACCTTGCAGGTCCCAGTCACGTACCTTAACCACTACACTACTGGCCCCTACCACTGCTTCATCCCTGGAACCGAGACTTATGTGAACACTGCACCATGATAACCCTCACTTGAGTTACCCGCACTTCAAAGTAACAAATTACCTGAACGACAGACTGCCCAATCGCGGCATCCTCGCTGACTCCCGCCGTGTAAACGTCCTGCTTGAACGTGGGCACGTTGTCATTCACGTCTGTCAGTTCGATGGTTACCTTGGTGACTGCTCCCAGAGGAGGGGTGCCCCCGTCCCAGGCCTCCACAGTCAGGAAATAGCTTTTACACACCTCGAAGTCCAAACCCTTGGAGACGGAGATGGTGCCTAGATTAAGGATACCACAGAAAAGAAGAGAAGTTGGATCTCCTACGATGTTACCGGATCAACAAGGTGATACATTTTAAGCAGACAATTTAAACACTACCCCCGCTTTACAGATTACCAGCACGATGTGCATACAAATCAACATCATGTCTCACGTTCCTGTCCCGCCCTGCCCTGCCCTCACTACCTGTCTTAACATGGATCTCAAAATGGCCGAATTCGTTGCCAGAGCGGATGCTGTAGTAGATCTCGGCATTCACGCCGACGTCCTCGCTGGTGGCACACACCCGGAGCACCTCCGTGCCCACGGCCGAGTCCTCGGCCACCCGGCCTGTGTACTCCGGCTTCTGGAAGACCGGCGGGTTGTCGTTGACGTCCAGCACAGTGACGGCCAGTTCCACAAAGGATGACAGAGCCACGCCCAGCCCCTGGTCGGAGGCCTTGGCCGTGATTGTGTAGGAGGACCGCAGCTCTCGGTCTAGGGACCTCTCCACAACTACGATCCCCAGGGTTTCGTTGATAGAAAATGTTCCGCCTGCAGAATCCACCAGGGAGTAGGTAATCTTGCGGTTTATACCTGGAGAAAGAATAACATACAAAATCTGTGGTAACTTTGAACATTTAGCAATGTCAAACTGCCATCTCTGAGGGCAAAAATTCAATAGTCAATTCAATATTCCCTGGGTGGCTAAGGTACATGACTAGGACCTGGAAGGTTGGTGGTTCAAGCCCTGCTGTAGCCACAATAAGATCCACACAGCTGTTGGGTCCTTGAGCCCCAAGGCCCTTAACCCTGCATTGCTCCAGGGGGGGATTGTCCCCTGGTTAGTCTAATCAACTGTAAGTCGCTCTGGGTAAAAGCGTAAGCTAAATAGCATGATCAATATTAAATAAATATCTGTAACATACCATCTATACACTATAACCATGTAAGGGCCATCTTGCAATCAAAAGCAGAGGTGTGAAAATCTGAGGTGTGAAAATCCAGGAAGTGAACGGAAGTGAATGTCAAATACAGTAAATGTATTTTTTAGTTTTGGATCATTCTAAAATGACGGCTTGCATGATACAAGTTAATTAACTGGATCATGACAATTTTGGAAACATCATGTCATATACATTTTTTTTTACATTCCTCCATTTCCATCTCAGATCACAATGTCAATATCGCAGCCTAAACCCGTGAACCAGGTTTTAGGAGCTTTACAATGAAACCATCATCACCATGAATTCATTTTAGCTGCTTAGCGGCTGGGAGGAGCAACTTCTCCCCGAACGGCCCAGTGAGTAAGCGTGCGCCAGAGAGGCAGAGGGCAGAAGCTGACTCACCTTCGTCTGGGTCACTGGCCCGCAGACAGGTCAGCAGCGCTTTCGGGGCCGCGTTCTCGTAGACACTGGCTGCGTACCGCGGAGCAGAGAAGGCGGGTGGGTTGTCATTTACATCCAGGAGGGTCAGGGAGACCTCTGCGCGGCAGAAACGCCCCCCGCCGTCGGTTGCCTGGGCGATCAGTTTGTACCCGGGGGTCCTTTCCCGATCCAGGGTTGAAGCTATCTTCACTTCCCCTGTATGAGGGGCAAAGAGCCAGAGATCCAAGCTATGTTTACAGTATGTGTGTGCCTGTTGTTGCCCAGTGCAAGCTACACACACAAACACACAATCTCTCTCTCTTAATCTGTCTCTCCAAACTGAACACATACATACACTAAACATACTAAAGTCAACACATACTGTTGAGTGAGTTCCATAATGTTTGGTACAAACATTTTTCCTTGCCTTAGCCCTCCAAAATTTCAGATTTGTAGTCGGACAATTCCCATGTGGTTAAAGTACACATGTCCAGCTTTTATTCAATTGTATTTGTATACATCATGTGCAGAAACAGGAGGCTCCATTTTAAGTAATCACTTTTAAGTCATTTAATCTTTTAGTGGTTTCTGAGGGGCACGTCTTGTTGAAAGGTGACTCCAAAGATTTGAGCTATTTTACTGATGGTGATGGGGTTTTACTATAGTCAAATGTTGATGGGTTGTCTGTGAGCGGTATTTCTGTTACACTGTGTTTTTTGTGGGTTGAGTTTGATTCTCCATTTGTTTGACCAGTGTTCTATTTCTTGAATGTTTATGGATAGTTTCTTGGTGGTGAGTTGGGGTGATTCTGAGCTTGACCAGTATCATGTGCAATCATGACTTAAAAAAACGTATTTCATCTACTCATTTAATGTCTGCCACTTGACAAAGTTAGCCTATTTGATTGGCTGCTAAGCTGGTTAATGTTAACTTTGGAGAGACGTTAATGAGGCGTTTGATTACAAATCAAAAAATAGTGCAGAGTGTAGAGCCAAATCAAGAGAAAAAAATGTCTTGGTCCCAAACAATATGGAGCTCACTGTACTTGGACACAATCTGTATGAAAATGCATACCAGTGTTTGCATCCATATAGAAGTCCTCAACGCCAATGCCGAACAGGGAGTACTGAATCTCCGAACTGTTCCCAATGTCTGCATCAGTGGCCCGCACTGTGAGAACGATGCTATTGAGGGGACTGTCTTCCCGGAATGAGGCTGTGTACAGGGTCTGAGAGGTTAAATCAACCACCATCAAGCTGAGCCAGTAACAAAGGTCATGAAAGAGCACCACAAATAAACACCTATACACGTATGCACACACATTCAAACACACGTGCCCACATCAGTAAAATCACATTTTTCAAGTATTTCTTTAGTTTTACGAAGCAAAATAAAACCAGGGATGATCATAACACAGGCTATCAACCCGTTTGCAGTGAATGACTGGTATGAACTTTTATAAACGATGCACTTTCCTGCATGTGGGATCAAAGACAAACTGAACAGCATACTATCCATGCAAACTGAATAACTGAAACTTCTGCCTTAGACCTGAGTTGAGCAGGTAGGTGGCAAAGGGGTTAAATGAGGACCTGTCTGACCAGAAATTGCAATTGGCTACACCAGATTGGCAATGAGCTGCTCGCTCTTGACTGACACACCAAGATCAGCAGCTCTCCTCCCACTTCGGTGTGCTGCGAAAATGACCAGAGGCATCTGGATTGTTCGGAAAATGCGAAATCAGCAGCACACCAGCGCACAGCAGGGCAGGCACCGGCCGGAAAATATGACCCATAGTCTGAAGAAACTTCAAGGTGTAAAGGAAGGAGAATGTGGGCGGCCAAGCATTAACCCTGCAGTGCTTACCTGGACACAGACTGGACTGTTGTCGTTGGTGTCCATCACAGTCACCTCCACCACAGTTGTGGCCATGAACAGCCCATCACTGGCAGTAATGTTGAGGAGGAATAGGTCCTGCTCCTCCCGATCCAATGGTCTCTGCACATACAGCTTCCACTCTCCCCCAACCAACCCCACAGCAAACAAACCTGCCAGATTCCCTCCTGAGGATTGTACATACACGTGCGCACATGCACAGAAATACACACACACACACACACACACACACACACACACACACACACACACACACACCTTAAGAATAGAAGTTAATGAGATAGCACTGAATATCTCCCTTTGTGGAAATTTAATCTGTAACAATTGCATTTGAGCATCTGAAATGATCTTCGTATTGTTTGGAGAGACGACACATACTACGTACAGAATTGACTGAAAATGTTTGGAGTAAGTGTGGAGTTAGTTACCTGTGATGTGCAGGCTGACTTGCCGGTTGATATCAGAGCTATCTTCATCTTGTGTACTGAGAACCACCACCACCTCTCCTGGAGGGTCACTCTCCTGAATTGCACCTCTGTAGTAGTCCTTCTTGAAACTGGGAGGGTTGTCATTGATGTCAGCAATGGTGACTGTCACAATAGCACTTGAGGACATGGACACCATCTCCCCCATGTCCAATGCCACCACTGTGAATGTGTACGATGGACACCTCTCTCGGTCAAGGTCTTGGAGGGTAGTAATCCAACCTGTCTTACTGTCCAAGGCAAAGGTACTGGAAATCCCATCTGAGTTTGGAGGAGGGGGGCCCAGACTGTAGGTAACCTGACCATTGGATCCCCAGTCTGGGTCAAGGGCCCGTACTTGTATCACCCGGGTCCCGATTGGCATCCCTTCCATGACAATGGCCTCATAGGAGCCAGTCTCAAACGAGGGCTTGTTGTCATTAAGATCCAGCACCTTCACCTCTACGTCTACAACCGTGACAGATTCTACCAGGGCCAACTTCACGGTCGCAGACACCTTGAAACGGAAGACGCTAACAGCCTCGTGGTCCAGAGGTTCTCTCAGTTTGATGACACCCATCTCCCTCTCCACCGTGAACATGCCGCCCCGGTTGCTCTCCCACGTCTCCCCGACAACGATGCGGAAGACAGCGGGGGAGCTGGGAACCAGAAGGACGGAGCCTAATGTGGCCCCCACGGGCGTGTCCTCAGGAACTGTGAAGGAGTATTGGGGCTGGGTGTAGGAGGGCACGGAGACCTCAGGAGGCAGGACATGGATGAACACTGACACCAGAGAGTGTTTCATCGGGATCCCCCCGTCCGAGGCTTTCACAAAGAAGGAGAGAACTGAGTTTGTCAGATGGTTAAAGCTGCCTCTGGTGACCATCCAGCCATTTTCTGGGTCTATGTCCAAGGTGTCTACCACAGGAATGTGGGCCTCGCTGTAGAGCGAGTAGGTCACTTTGCCGTTTGTGCCTTCATCAGGATCGTAGGCTTGGATTTGAGTGACAAGGGAGCCCCTGACCATGTTGGATTTGATGCTCACCCTGTACTCCACAGCCTTGAATTGAGGAGCATTGTCATTCTCATCCACTAGCATAACTCTGACAGAACAAAAGGAGGCTCTGCCTCCCCCATCCACAGCCATTACTGTCAGGACGATATCCTTATTCGCTGGACTTTCCCTGTCTAGGTTTTGCTTGGTTGTGATAAGGCCATCCATATCAATGTTGAACTGATCCTTCCCCATGTCATTGATGAAGGAGTATGTGACCAGGCCAAAAGGCCCTGAGTCCTCATCGGTGGCTTTGATTTTGATCACGCTGGACCCAACTGGGGCATTTTCCAGTACCTGGGCCAGGTAGAACCTTTGGTTGAAGACAGGGCTGAAAAGGTTTGCGCCAATGATTCTGATGAGCACCTGAGCAGTGCTGGTAAAAACCCCATCGGACACAGATATGTTCAGGCTGTACATGGGCTCCACCCCCTGTCTCTGCTGGCTGGATAGGGTGATAGCCCCCATTTTCTCATGCATGACGAAATTCATCCTTTCATTCCCAGACAGGATCCTGTACTCCAGGTTGTTGGAGTCAGACATATCCGCATCCGACGCCTGGACACATGTCACAAGTTGCCCTTTTGGTGCCAGTTCGCTGACGTACGCCTCGTAGAGTGGCTGACTGAAGACGGGAGGGTTGTCATTGGAATCTACCACTGAAAGCGTGACCGTGACATCACTGCTCTGGCCAGGGAATCCACTGTCAATCGCCCTGACGGCAAAGCTGTAGTGCCGGATCAGCTCATGGTCAAGCGGGCGAGCTGTCAGAATGAGCCCACTACCGCCATCTATGTGGAAGTAGTCTGTGCTATTGTTGGTATCTGGAAGGATCTGATATCTGACAACGTTGTTTTTTACTGAGTCCTTGTCCGTGGCTGTAACTTTCAGGGCCGGTGTTCCAATAACTGTAGTCTCAGGCAGGGAGGCCGAGTAGGAGGCTCTCTGGAAAACTGGTGGATTATCATTCACATCCAGCACGGTCACATCCACACTCACCTCTGATCTGGCTCCTGTGAGCATGTCTGTCGCCCTGACAATCAGCCTGAAAGAGAATCTGACTTCAAAGTCCAAAGGGTAAGCAACACGAATAATGCCAGAGTCAAAATCAATGGTGAACTGCGAGGAAGGGTCCCCATCCACTATTGTGTACATGATGCTCTCACCCCCAGGGCTGGTGGCATTTATTACTAAGATAGGGGTGAGTGTCGTCACGTCCTCTCTGATTGAGATTCCATAGAATGGCTTATCAAAAACAGGCATTGCTCTGTTCACAACGGTGATTGGGAACTCCACTACTGTGACAAGAGGAGGGGACCCACTGTCTTTGGCGAGAACCTCCACCTGGTACTCTACATTGGACAGGTCCACATCAAAGGCTTTCTTCAGCGTGAGCTCACCGGTGATTCTGTTCATATTGAAGTGCCTGTGTTCCTGCTTTAAGAAATAGGACAACTGCCCGTTGATGCCTTTGTCCCGGTCCGTGGCCTTGACTCGAAATATTAGCGACCCTGGTTTGGCCTCTACCTGGACAACGGCGTAGTATGGGAGGCCGGTGAACACCGGGGCGTTGTCATTAACATCTTCCACCTGGACCATTACTATCGCTCTCGCCACCCGCAGACGGTCACGCTGCCTGCTCACCTCAACAACAAGCTCAAACAGCTCCTCTTCCTCCCTGTCGAAGGGCACACCAGTAGTCTGGATCACCCCAGACGTGGCTCTGATCTTGAAATTAGTCCCAGCATTCAGGAGGCAGTATTTGAGGGGTTCATTAAGCCAGCTTCCTACGGTACTCACCACTGCTACCGTGGTAACGTTATTGACATTCTCAAGTACAGAGGATGTGTAAAGTGCCTGTGTAAAGGACAAGCCACTGTCCATCGCCTCCATTACAAGTACTATGACCAGGGCTGTGCTGGAGAACCTCCCGTCACAGACAACCAAGCTGAACCTGTAGCGATCCTTAGAGAAGTCTGTGTTCTTCACCTTGAGAATACCGCTGATTGGATCAATGGCAAAATGTTCCAAGCTTCCATCTCTCAGGGTGTAGGTCAGCTCCGTTGGGGTGTTTTGGTCCGGATCAGTGGCGGTCACCTGCAGGACCTCCACACCAACGTATGTGGGGAGCAGCAGAACTGTTTCGTACACATCTTGGGAAAACCTGGGAGGGGAATCGTTGGTGTCGACCACGGTGACTGTTACCTGGGCTGGACTCTGAGCCGTCAGCTGGGGCACTCCGCTGTCCCTCACCTGGACCCTGAAACTAAAGCTGCTGAAGGTCTCGTGGTCCAGGTTGGCAATGGTTCTTATTGATCCAGTGCCAGAATCGACTGTGAAAAACATTTTGGCAGTCTCTTCCATGATTTGGTAGACCAGCAGCGCATTCCCCTGCCTGTCAGCATCAGTGGCCTTTATCACCAGAGGCCTGCCATCAGCAGTCAGGACCACACTGTTGATGGGAGAAGACTCACTGATGCTCCCCCTGTACTGCAGCTGTTGAAAGATTGGTGGGTTGTCATTCCTGTCCACAACCTGGATGCTCACAGTGGCACTGGAGGACAAGCCCGCCATGTTGTCAGCCTGCACGATCAGCACATACAAAGTAGTACTCTCATAGTCCAGAGATCCCTGGGTCATGATGACCCCCGTGTAAGGGTTGATCCTGAACTTCCTTTCAGCATTACCCTGCTTTATATCATAGGTCAGCATGGACCGGCCCAGGGCGGCGATCGTGGTCAAAGACGTGCCGACGGCCACGTTCTCGTTAACTTCCGCCTGATATTTCCTCTGGGGGAATTTGGGGCTGGAGTTTTCGGAGAGTATGACAGAAATCCTGACGGTTGTGGTCGCCGCCATAGGAGGGGAGCCATTGTCTGTCACTCGTACGGTGACGACGTAGTAACCAACGGATGTGAGATCGAGCTCCTTGGCGACGGAAATTATACCGGAGTCTGGTTCAATGCAGAATATGTTCCCAGCATTACCTATTTTTTGCAAATAGAAAAAAAATCAATGAGTCTGAGTGACCATAACAACAAACAACCATTTGTGTTGACTGAGAGAAGGAAACAACATACTATAGTAGGTGCTATAAATATTGAGAGGTGATTTGGTTAGCATGCATAATTAAATTCAATATTACTCAACTTATATTCAACCATACAGTACTTGTTCTGCAGACTATTCTTAAAGCTGGGTTATTTATTTTGAGATGATGCAGTTAGCAGCAGCCTACTCCTTTACCACAAGCAGAGCCCCAGATTCACTGAACAAACATGCCATAATTTTACAGTGGTCTAGTCTCAGCTGTAGAAATGATTCTCCATTAATTTTGTCCTCAGGGAAATCAAAGAAATGACACAGCCTCATGGCTGGTTTAATTCAGTACAGAGGTGCTTTGCATGTGAACCAAGGTTGGAGAATACCTGCTTCAAAGGAGTAGAGGAGCTCCCCGTTCTTGCCCTTGTCTCTGTCCAGTGCGGTCACCTGGAGCACGACAGATCCCTTTTGTGCCGATTCAAACACAGAGGCCTCGTAGAGAATGTTGGTAAAGTAAGGGGCATGGTCGTTTTCATCCTCCACTGTCACCAGGATCCGTGCCAGGTCCCTGTGATATGGGAACTCCTGATCCTTCACCTGGAGGTATGGAAAAAACATCATGCAAGTGTCCTATTGGTGTAGTATATTGTGGGTAAAATACATTGGAATAAATGTTTTGGTTGAAAGATGAAAACAAAGAAAAGATTGTGTTTGATACTATGGAAAACATAAAAAGGGCATTGTACATAAAGGATGACCATTGTTACTGGCCTGAAAAGGATCATTAGGGACCATCTAAACTACCCATAAGCTGGTAGGTCTGCCATGATCTTTAAAGGGTAATTATATACTAGAACTTTTTTAGCTGTAAACATGTTTATATGCCTACTTTATAGTGAAAAATTTTAATTCATGCCATTATTTCAACACTATCATTTTGGCTTAAAAACCTAGTCAAAAATTGTGTTCTGCTGCATATGGAATCAGAAAAATGTTGTACGGTGATGTCATACACAGATCTGTCATTCAGATATCTAGTTGGAAAATTGTGGACGTTGAAGTTTTGTCCGTTTAATTTCACTGTTTGTTTTCAAAATCGGCAAGACAGCTGTTACAGATCAGTATGAAACTGAACACTGCCTGCACCTGATTAGTTAGAGAAAACTTTGTGCAAATGAGATGGATACACCTACTCTACCCACCCCAGAACGCATTTTTTTTTCTGTAGAAGGCATAGCCTGGCTGAAACAGCAACTGCAATTACTCTTTAACATGACATTCCAGCAACACTAGGTCTAAAACTACGAGAGCATTACATTACAAAGCATTCAGCAGCCGCTCTTATCCCGAGCGACGTACAACAAAAGCACTGAGAACGTGGCGGATATGTTTCGCTCACATTCTCTTGGCCCGTTTCTGTTAAGTTACAGAAAACAAATACAGTTCCAGTCGTATGTATTTCCTCTCTCCTCTCCCTCTCACCATGACAGTGAGAATGTGCTGGTTGCGGGTCTCGTGGTCGAGCCGGTAAGCGGTGTAGACGGCTCCGGTCCCGGGGTTGATCCGGAACATGCGCATGCTGGCCGAGTCCACGCTGCTGTGGATGGAGTAGCTCAGCCGGCTCCTCGCGTCCCGGTCCGTGGCCAGCACGCGGAGCACCTCCGTGTCCGCCGGCACGTCCTCAGAGACGGCCACGTCGTACGTCGGCCGGGAGAAGACGGGCGGGTTGTCATTGCAATCCTGGACCGTGATGAGTACCTGGTGAGCAGGGGGGGAAACGCACAAGCGACTGCAGCAAATATAGCCGACAGGACAGAAGGACGACGCATTTATGACTTGTAGCCTGCCTCACTTGTAAATTATTGACTGGAGGTCTTTAAATGGATGGCCAAATAACTGATTTGAGCCTTATTAAACAAGCTGAATTCATTGCAACAAAAGGATTCTGAAAACCCAAGCAGAGAAAGCTTATTAAGTCTTTAGGATCACACGAATATACATTTTTCACTATGCTACTGTTACTTTTTGTCATTTGATTATTTTAGTAGCATTGGTGTGTGATTGCATTTATCTATTCATCTCATAACTGTCCCTCTATTGTGCTCCTCTATTGCCAGTGCACAGCTGTATTTGCACTATTAGGTTTCTAATTGTGGATTTAGAATCTTCTCAAATCAAAAAACCACTGTACCCCATGTTTGTTCCAAACCAAACCCAAAAATGATTCTGGCCTCATTCCACCCACCCATCACAAATAATCAGGGCAACAACAGTTGTCATTGTGTTTAAGGGCCTTTAAACACAATGACAGGCCCCAAATCTTCCACTCTACAATCATCTCTGGACCAAAATACTTTTAGCATTAAGCGGTCTATTTCAGTAAAGTGAAGAGCCAAAGCTGCAACCGGAGGGGGCAGGGTATGGGGGAGGCGCTGTCCTGTATGCAAGCCAGGGTGAAATGAGGGTGCCTTCAGTTTGCCTTTGGTGCACAGATTTGAGGGAGAATTCTACCCGTTCGCGGCTATCAGGGAGCAGGAGAAGAATATCCGGGAGACTCACGGAACCTTCCGGGAGAGGTGGGATGTCTGCACATGCCACAAAGGCTCTGAGGTGAGAGCAGTCAACTTATTTTCATTAGACAGGTGGGAGCAAGTACCATTGTGGATGCAGTGTTGGTCCCATCTGTCACCTCCACGGTCATGTTGTAGAATGATTGGAGCTCAGCATCCATCGGCCTTGCTATGACGATGGTCCCCACTCCATTTTCAACATCAAATTGGTTGTCAGATGTTCCGCCTAAGATTTGTGGAAAAAATATAGAGGCAGCATATTTAACCCAACATCCACAAATACTTCTAAAACCATAAATATATTTCTTAAAAGGACAGGAGGTGTTAATACCAGCTGTGGAACAGTTTCTCCAACAAGGAGTTTGAGGAATATAAAACATCTCCCTGGAGGATCCGTCACCTTTAAGGACAAAAACACAGACAAGGAAAACAAGCGGGAAATCAAAATGGTGTGAGAGAATACGATTACAGAAAATAAAAAGTAAAGGGCAGAAGATAGCAAAAGGAAATAATAAGTAAGAGTCTCTTACTATCATCTGTTAGAATTGTTTTTATAATAAATTTAATTGACAGACTAAAAATACATTGAAGAACACATTAAGGTTGAAAGGTACCATATTGCAAATACGTAATTAATTACCACCTTTATTAAGCTCATATATTGCAGAAGGGCAGTATTTTCTGTAATACTTTATATTCCAAAGTCTGAGTAAGTTAGATGAAACAACCCACACACTGAGACTGCAGTTTCCATGCAACTTATAAACTGTTAATCTGCTAGCTAAATCGTTTCTGCAAATATGATTAATTGCACTAGCTGTTGTGCACTAGGTTTTTGACCATCAGAAGGTTCATTCAGTTTCCCAATTTAGTAACTGTTTAGTGACTGCGATAATGTAAGTACAGGGCATGTTTAGGATGTTTTGGCAGGCTTCCTTATATAGTTTTAATGAATACACCAGTCTGTGCTCACCTGTGATGTAAAACCATAAGGGTGTAGTTCTCTGCTGGGCTGAGACTGTGCCCACAGTCTTGGCCACCTGGGTGTCTTCGGCGATGCTGAATTTGTAGTACGGTTTCATGAACAACAGAGGCTGGGCAGATGGTACTGGCTTGCGGACCCATGTGATGTCCAGCTGTGCTGTGGACCACTTTGCAGGAGTTCCGCCGTCTGTGGCTCGTATCTGGCGGTAAGACGGGGAGGAATGAAATGTCAGGGTTTCAGTACGCAGATGAACCAAGCTGAATCATCAGACACACCTGAGCAGCCATCTGTCCCGACCGTAAGCGCTTAAATGAGGGGTTATACTACTTGGAAAAAATGCTGACATTTCTCCACGGTGACACCATCATGCACAACAATACCATTTAACCCCTTAAGTATCGCCCCTTTTCTTAACACAAACTAAAAAATATACCCAACAAAAAATGGTTACTATTAACCACAATTCTGAAAGGTAACCCTTGGGAATGTGTTCCCCAAATGCCAGAAGTACTCCAAATATTACGAAAACAAAGTTACACATTCTCAATCACAGTGGAAGTGCAAGCTTAACATTGTGAGAATTGCAAAAATTGTTAGCATTGTGAGAATTGGTTTTTAGAGGCAAGGTACAATAGATAAGATTTTTGTTAAAATATTGTCACAAGATTTACATTGTAAATCCATTCCTATCACTGAAAAAGGCTCACTGACATGTTGACTCACCCTCTGCCTGTGTTTATAGTCCTTAAATTCAGGTTTCAAAATATACAGTTGACGGCCCGACACTCTGTACCAAAACATTGTATAACTGTACAAAAATTCAAGCTCATTGGTTGAAAATTGGTTCTAATTGCCACAGCCAATGCTGTTTCAACGTCAGCGCGTTTACAGAGAAGGGGGAGGGATAACCAGTGTTGTGGTTTGAAGGTGTTTGTTGCTGCTATTCCTCTCTTGGCCATTAGAAGTCTGAAATTACCTATCGTAAATTTAAGGGATTAAATACGATAGGTAAATGTTACCTATCGTACATTTAAGCTGAGAATCTACACTTTAACCACATTGTTTGATTACAAATTTAAAATTGTACAGTAAAGAGCCAAAAAAACTATGTCTCCATATATACAGTATGTGAACATACTGAGTCGCTAGTCTTGTGTTATTCAAACTTCAAATGAGCAGTTGGCCAAAATACAGAAATGGGAAGTGAGAGGTTGGCTGACACATACCGTCAGGTTGTCAAAACTCCCGGCAGTGACCATCTTTCTCGAGGAAACCACAGCTGTCACGGGGTCTATGAAGAACTTGCCATCCTCATTCCCATCCACGATGCTGTAGGAGAGGTCCGCATTGGGGCCCTCGTCCGCGTCGAAGGCAAACACCCTGTAGATGGGGTCTCCTCTCCTGTTACGGTCACGCTCAGGGAGGCCGATTTTGTAGATCGTCTCTGGAAACTGTGGCCTATTATCATTTTCATCCAGAATGCGCACAATCACCCAGACCGTGGACTGCCTGGTGGCCCGGCCCATGTCCATGACTGTCACCTGTGTTCGGGAAAAAAGCCCTTTTTAACATTTCACAGGTGAGCATCGTCTGATGAAGCAGATCCCAGTAAAAACAACGATAGCTATCCTTGAGTTTAACTCTATTAAAGAAATAACAGAAAGTGAGAAAGCTTACCGGCTTTCTCATTTGAATCAGACATAGTAAGACTTATATACAGTTTTCAGTACTTTCTCCCAGAAAGGGGGGGGCTTTATCAAAACAAAAAGACATGAAGCTGGCCACTAACATTTATCAGTATTTTGTCTTCAGATTAGCCCTTGTTGACCTTGCTGTAAGACTGGAATGTGCTAGCTAGCTACCCCCTCCTAGGAGAAGCAGAGCTAGCTACCCCCTTCTAGGAGAAGCAGAGACATTAAGGTCAAAGGTTGCCCGTCTGCTGGGAGAGAAACAGAGGAAGACTCCTAGTAAGCACTTTATTCAGAAAGTGGTCTAATAGTAATAAGGATTAAAAAATAAAAGGTTATTTTTAATCACATGATTGTCTTTATGTTAAGACACATTGTTCATTAAGAATCAATTGAGGAAATTAGAGAACAAACTCAAGCTACGGCACATCTGTCAGGACAACAAAATGGTAGTAGACATGCCAAATTCAGGATGGATGATGACACAGTGATAAATAAATTCCATGTAAACAGCAGCACAAAGACCTGTGTGATGCTTGAAAAGAGGCATTTTTGATATAGGATTTCAACACTGGTAACCTGAAGCATCTTTCCCAGGGGTGAATAGCAAAAACAATTCAGATAAATGAAGGTTTGTTCATCAGAACATTTAATTTATCAACAACAACAATTTATACAACAATGGTTGAACTTTTGTCTTTGGTACCATATCCAGCACGATTTCCTTCTTTCTTGCTCAGACATATAAACACAGTTTGGGGAAATAATGATGAGATGCCTTGAGTGATGAAAATGATTGTATGAATTATCAGATGACCCACAGATTCCTGTCCAGTACATATTGCAGTACTCACAGTGTATGATCTATGAAAATAGAAATGAATATTCAAGAGGAAAAAAAGCTTTCATTTCTTCCTTACCTCCAAAAAGTGCTCAGCCTGCTGTTCTCGGTCCAGTTTTCGTGAGGTTGTGGTTATAAGACCTGAAAACAAAAAATAACTAAAGTAGATGAAGTGAATATAATCTAAGTATTACAGACATGAACACATTTATGTGCAAGCTTACAAATGTTTTAATGGTTGGGCCTTCATTACCAGCCTGTTAAGTTGAAAAGGAAGGAAGAAAAACTGAATTAAATAGCAACAATATGTTAATTGTATTTAATTAATTTTGGATAAAACTAGTTGTCAAGGGAAATCTCAAAGAAATACACTGCACAGTATTTCAGCACATTTAATGGTAAAAATAAAAATGTGAAATTTAATATTTTAATTCCAATCTGAAATCTGAAATTAGATGCAGCTCATGGTAAAACCAGGTTACCTAACCAAATCCGGGACACATCATGTTACACTTGCATGACAATCACAACACACTGCATGTATCACAGGAGCATAAAAGTCGATTTATAACGCACATGCCAAAATGACATTTTGACCTCATCGATTGAACTTTCCTTTTGGAGACAATGTGAACTCCACCCTTCAGAGGCACTACATGTAAAATTGCTTCATTAACAGCCACTGAGAGATCAATGGGGTACTGAATGCATAACACTTTAGGCGGATTCAATCTAATTGAATTTGTGACGTGACAGGGCAGAGATAGAGTGAACAGTTCAAAGTGAATGTGAGAGAGACATAGAGAGAAGAGGAAGAGAGAAAACTGAGAGAGGGGGAGAAAACTATCCAACCACTAGATATATTTTAAAAAATCAAATTCAAAACTGTCCAGGTAATTTTTCCGTCCCATTTTCTGCTTAATTTGATGATTGTCATGTCACCCTGCTCTATCCCCTTGTTGTATTATTTGGAAGTGTAGCATCCTACATCCTTTGTTAATGTCAATGAATGTACTATGAAACTACATTTGTGCCCTTGATAATGTCTGGGACAAAGACCCATTTTGTCTTGATATGCCACAATTGTATATTTTGGAATCACACAATTAACATGTGATTATAGTGCACATTTTCAGATTTTATTAAAGGGCATTTTTATACATTTTGGTTTCACCATGTAGAAATGACAGCAATGTTTATACACTCAGTGAGCACTTTATTATAACTGTACTTATACTGGGCCTCCCTGCGGTGAAAATGGGTGAAAGCGCCAAATTCGCTTAAATCACTTGCATGAGCAGTTTAAGAACAAATCTGTTCGTACGTGTGGTTCTTGCATGAGGCCCAATGTGGAGAAATGTTACATTGGACTCTCATTTTTTTAAATGTTTACTTTCTTTAATACAACCTCCTTTAATTTTCTTTGCTGAACCGAGATAGATAGCATGAAATACACTTACATATGGGCGTAATTTATTTTTGAATTAATGGCATTTGGCAGATGCTTTTATCCAGAGCGACGTACAGTTGATTAGACTAAGCAGGAGACAATCCTCCCCTGGAGCAATGCAGGGTTAAGGGCCTTGCTCAAGGGCCCAACAGCTATGCGGATCTTATTGTGGCTACACCGGGGTTAGAACCACCAACCTTGCGTGTCCCAGTCATTTACCTTAACCACTACGCTACAGGACGCTTACGCAGCCTGTAATTTATGTTGCGGTGTATCTTTTACTCGATAGCGCCAATATTCCTACCCGTTTGGGGGTTGATGGCAAAGAAGTTCTGCGGGTTCCCAGCAGTTATGCGGTAGCTGAGACGGTCTCCCGACGCAGCAGCGTCGAGGTCCTCGGCCTGGATCTGAATCACAGCCACATCTCTGGGCGAGTTCTCCGTGACGGCGGGACGGTATATGGGGTCAGAGGTCAGGGGAGCATTGTCGTTCCTGTCCTCCACCTGGATGTATATTTCAATGGTGCCGTAGAGAGGCACCACCCCCCTGTCCGTGGCACGGACCGTCAGCCAATAGGAGGCCGTAGTCTCGCGGTCTAGAGTGTCTGTGGTATAGATGACACCTGTTAGCGAAGACAGCAGGAGAGAAAACGGTGAGGAATTTCCGTAAAGAAAAGGCATAAACGTACTACAACATTTTATTTCGCAAACCAGCTTTATTCAGAAATCATTTAATGTCCACCTTCCACATGTAATGCCTTTTATCCCTTGAGCACTTGTTTTGGATTTGAGCTTCCTGCCAAACTACACCGAGAGAATAGAATGCAAAAAGCATATTTTCAGATTAGTATCTCTAGCAAATAGGTACACAGGTCTGTCTTAACGATGGGATGTGCTGAACAGGGTATTCGTGGTCTCTGTATATGTTTGAGGCACATATTTAACATTTCTACATTTCATCACAGTTTAATTGTAAATTCAGTTTAGTAGGAATCTGACTCCAATCTGATTCTAGTGTAAAGTGAGTTTGTAAGGGAATTAAATATACTAGAAATCCAAACACAAGTCTATGACCCTCAAACTATTCCACATTATTACACCCCCCCCAGGTCCAAGGTGGGTTGATCCCTTTATTCAGCCACCCCTTCTCCTTCACTGGATCCCAAATGATCTGCTGTTAAGACCTGATCCATGTGATCTGCTGGGTTTGGCACAGCAGGCTGACCACACATACTCCAACCCTAAGGGCCACCTACAGCTGCTGAAGCTGACCCATTTCAGAGCAGGGATGCAGTCGATCACATGGTCCACTGTGCCTCCAGGCCCAGTACAGAGTGCTGCTCCACAACATTTGGAGCCACGGGATACATCAGGACAATCTCTGCATTAGCACAGAACTCAGAATGGGCGGCCTGTAGCGTAGTGGTTAAGGTACATGGCTGGGACATGCATGGTCGGTTGGTTCTAATCCCGGTGTAGCCACAATAAGATCCGCACAGCCGTTGGGCCCTTGAGCAAGGACCCTTAACCCTGCATTGCTCCAGGGGAGGATTGTCTCCTGCTTAGTCTAATGAACTGTACGTAGCTCTGGATAAGAGCGTCTCCCAAATTCCCATAATGTAATGTAATGTAGTGAATGAAAATAGCCAGGCGACGTAACGAGGACGGTCAGTGACACAGTGAGGGAGGGAATCTGATCATGATAACAGTCCCAGAGAGGGGATGAGGTCTGACAGGTGCCTGCTCTTGCTGCATCCCGGCACACCTGCTCTAGAGAAACTCCAGAAAGCACTGGAATTCCAGCTCTGCTCTACTGGTCCCATTTGTTCATCTCTAGAAAAAAATTTATGATTTTAAACAAATAAACAGTATTAGCATATCGACGTCACTCATCCGACAGTAAATGTGTATTTTTGACTTCACCTCGTCCTTTCCCATCCCTTGCGATCTAATCACCCATAAGCAGGCGCATGAAGCTGTCCGTTGTGGTCAGATCTCCCCTGGGGAAGGGCTTCACTTTGCATGCACTGCTTTCATGCGTAACCGGGGTAGCTGCTTGAGTCACAGCATTTACACGTAAACAAAAACACATCATGTCTCTACAACAGGAACTGCGCTAAAATAAAAAGCTAATTCTGTGCCTGTTACCAGTTTGACTATTCATGGGCAATAGGTGAATTAACTCCATGGGATTCAATACTCAATACTCAATTCTCAATACTGATTTCTGACATTTGATTTTTTGTTAAAAAGTGCATTCCCTCCTACTGTCTCATCCTCTTTAACAACATTCTATCTAAGAAATATGCCGTGAAATGTGATGAAAAGTGTAATCTTCTTCCTCATCATATTCTTTATTCCAGATTTGTCGGTTTCATTATGTTTTGTCAATTATTTTTGTTTTTGTTATGGCTGTTGTCACAATTACCCATGGTGTTGTTTAGGCAGTTATTTTAGTCTATTCTTACCAGTACTGTAAATTAGGCCACACAGTTACAGCAACAAAGACCAGTGAAGTGCTGCATCTAATGAACCATTGCTTTGCTACATCATCAACAGCTTATGGTTTCAATTGACCAGCCAGGGAAATTATTTGGAGAATTTGAGAGCAGAACAAGGATACTATCCATATGTCACTTCACAATAAATAAGTAAATGAATAAAAATCAATCTCATCAACCGATTAAATCACTGTGACATTTCAATACTGTGACGCTTAGCACTAGTCAATACTAATTAGCTTGACTAATGCACTACCGAGTCTTGTGGCAACTATAAGCACGACAACCTCATTTTGCCTTTGGTTCTGTTATATTTTCACAGTCAGAGGGTATCTCTTTTCAGAACATCAGAACAGCAACACAGTACTTTGCTCAGCAATACCACAGTGATTATCTACTTGGGATACAATCCTGCAAACTTCTGGCTCAGTTCCGAAAAAAAACAACACATTACTGCTCTGACACATTCTGACACAGTACTGAGAAACAAAAAGCTCAGTGCCCTCAATGTCAAAATAATTTTATGGCAAAGAAGTTCTGTGCTGCTGCCATCTTCAGCTTCAGCTTGTTTTGGGGGTTTTTTGCCCAAGTGACATGCACGCTCAGTTGGATTCAGGTCAGGTTATTGACTTTGGCCATTCCACATCATGGCCCTGAAAAGTAATTGGTTGCTTCAGCAGTAAGTTTTGGCTCACTGTTCTTTTGCAAGGTGAAGCACTGTCCAATGGGTTTTGTGCCATGTGCTTGGATCTGATACAACAATTTTGCACAGTTGATAATTCATCCTGCTGTCATCAGCAGTTACTTCATCAATAAAGACACATTTGCCAGCTCCAGTAGCAGGCATACATCTCCAAGCCATAACACTATCGCCAGCATGTTTCACAAAGGCCTGTAATTCCTTGGGGATCGCCCAATATGGATAAAAATGGCCTGGAATTAAAGCTGACAGTCTGGACTTTATTCTCACATTCATCGTTTCATTTCAAACCCATGTACTGGAGTACAGAGCATTACATTTGACATTTGAGCATTGAACTGAAGGGATGTTCCATTGTACACATTCTAAGTAATATAATTTCCTATAATCTAGAGACTATGCATTATATTGTACTTTCAAAAGCACCCATTATAGCTCCATGCAAAAGCAGTATGAATTCACCCATAAAGCGACGATATCACAGACAAACCTGTTTCCTCATCAATGGAGAATCTGCCGAGACCACTGCCGCCTCTGATGGAGTAGCGGACGTCTCCATCTTTTCCTTTATCGTCGTCCTTGGCCTTGACCTTCAGCACGCTGGTTCCGATCCGAGAGTTTTCCTTCACCGAGGCCTTCAGCGTAAACTCGGAGAAGTAGGGCGCGTACAGGTTCTCGTTCACGTCCACCACCTCCACCTCCACAAAAGAGTTGGAGCGCAACGCGACAGGCCGGCCATCGTCAGCGGCCTGCACCGTTAGGTTGTAGAACCGCCGCTGCTCGTAATCCAGCGGCTTCGTCAGCCTCACCGCCCCGCTGTCTCCGTGCACTGCAAACACCCCGTTGAAACCGTTCAGCAGGGTGTATCTGACCTGGCCGCCCACTCCCAGGTCTGGGTCCCGGGAATTGAGCCAGGTGATGACAGTGCCCACGGGGAGGTTCTCCGGGACGCGGGCGTTGTAGAAGTTTGGGATGAAAGCGGGCGGGCAGTCATTGACGTCCTTCAGAGATACTGTCAGCGTCACCACAGAGGACCTCTGGCTGCCTTTCTTTCCCGTATCACGTGCTTCAATTCTAAGGCTAAATGTTGAAATGTATTCCCGGTCAAGCGGCTCAGCAACGTACACAATTCCGCTCGAGCTGTGAATCCCAAACGGAGTGGCACTTGGTAGCAATGTGTAGTAAATTTCACCGTTCGGCCCCGAATCGCTATCCGTAGCCTGAACCTTAGTGACCTCTGAGCCAATAGGGGTGTCCTCGGGAATCACGGCGCTGTAGCTTTCCTGCAGGAATCGAGGCTCGTTGTCGTTAGCATCCTCGACGTTTACATTCAAAAGACGCCAGCTGGATTTCTGGGGCTGACCCAAGTCCCAAATCGTTATGTTGAGAAGATACTTGTCCGTTTCCTCACGGTCCATTGGAAGAAAGACCTTTATTAAACCGCTTTCAATGTCAATGCTGAAACAGTTGTCTTTATTTCCATCAGATATTGCATACAGGATCTTACCATTGAAGCCAGAATCTCCATCGTATGCCTTAATTTTAAGGACACTCGCACCAGCCTTGAGGTCTTCTTGCACCGATATGTCAGAGGGAAAGGACTCAAACTGAGGGGTCTGTCTATTCACAGAGAAGACGTCAGAATTTCTCTCTTCCGTTATGGGCTCACTACAAGAAGTAGCTTTTAGTTGCTTTTCAGCCAACTTTTGAGCAATTCTGGTTTCCCTACATTTGAAACTCTTAGAACCCATTCTTCCACGTAAAACTGAAATGTTTACAAAGGTGGGGACTGAGAAGGACTCTCCATCTGTGGCAATCATTTTTAAATTGAAAACTGCATTTTTTGGATTAGCAGTCGCTAAAGACCTCCTCAAAGACAGAATGCCAGAGTCAGGGTTCAAGTTAAAGAAATCTTGCTCATTTCCAGAAATAAGCTTGAACTTAATGGGTTCCTCTTCATCTAGATCTATGGCAGACATAGTGATTATTACCTTCCCAATGGGGAAATCACGAGAGAGCATGCCCCGGCATGCTATCTTTTCAAACACAGGCTTGTTATCATTAATGTTAGCTAAGCTAATCGTGACATTGACTTCACTCTCACGTCTATAAGGTGAACCCCAGTCAGATGCTCTCACAAGAAATGTGTAAATCTCGCATTCAGACTCAAAGTCCAGCTCTTTTGTTGTCCTTAAAACACCAGTTAATGGGTCAATATTGAAGGGTAGAGGCTGAAGGCTAGCAATACTGTAAGTTATTAATCCATTTTCCCCTTCATCAGCATCCACTGCAGATACAGCTAGAAGTGTTGTACCAATGGGAGCACTTTCATTAATAATAACCTCATAGGAAGCCTGGCTAAACGTAGGTGTGTTGTCATTTGTATCCTCTATGGTAACCAGCACTTTGGTTCTTAGGGCACTTTTAACCTCAGCGACATCCAGTGAAAAAAACATCTGTTTTACCTCAGTGAACTGTTGAACTGTTGTGATTACACCTGTTTGAGCATTTATCTTGAAATACTGCGAATCCTGAGAGGGAATAAGAGAGTATTTAGCTATAATAGGTTTGGGAGAAATTTTTACTGCAACTACAGTGGAACCAGGAGGTGAAATTTCACTGAGCGTGATTTGGTAAGTCTCTTTTTCAAAATTAACTTCAGTAGACTGGGGTCTTTTTACCAACAACTGCACTACATGGAAGTCTGAGAACATTGGAGGTGACCCACTGTCTTTGGCCTGAAGTGTGAGGTTTAAGCCATATGGGAAACTCTCCCAGTCCACCAGCTCAGAGGTCTTTATCTTGTACTCATTTCCCACTGCTGAACGATCCACAACAAACTGTTCCAAAGGGTCTCCAGCCACAATGGAAACCCATTCAATACCTCCATTCAGCCCTTCATCCATGTCTTCCACTGTGACCACAGCATAGATGGAGTTTGTATCCAACAAGGAAGGGATGTCCACAACGATTTTCATGGTGGGGGCATATTCATTCACACGTTCCACATTGATAGATACCTTTGCTGTGCTGCTCACGCCATTAATCCCATATGGCTTCACTCCTCTGTCAATAGCTAAGACCTCCAGGTTGTAAATTGTCTGCTTGTCTGTATTCAGCTTAGTGCAAAGAGAGATCACACCACTTGTCGGGTGGACGGCAAAGTCCTCCACTGTTTCACTGAAGAAGTAATAAAACTCTCCGTTGGAGCCAACGTCAGCATCCGTTGCGGTTACCTGCACCAGACTTGTCCCCAGAGGGGTGCTCTCGGAAACACTGACCGAATAAGCAGTGGGTGAAAAGAGCGGTCGAAGATCATTCATGTCCAAGACTTGCACATTCACTGTGGTGGATGACTCCAGGCCGCCTTTTGCGGTGGCCTTCACGGTCAGAACGTACCTGCCCTGTATCTCCCGGTTCAGGACAGCCGAGTTCTCGCCTTTTGTTCTAATACGCAGGAAGCAGAAATCGCCCACAGTGTACTCCTCTGCACTAAAGAGGCCCTCCTCGTCCCCGGAATCAATCCGGTACTCGATGTCCCAGGCCTGGAGGGCCAGACACACCCCCATCCTGACCTCGCTGGCAACGTAGGTTCTGGCAGCAGAGTTCTCATAAATAGTGGCGTTGTAGACAGGGCGCGTGAAGACGAAGCGGAGGGCCCCCCCGGGATCCTGAGGACCTCGGCACCAGATCTCAGAGAGAGGCAGGAGGAGCCGGAGCACCAGGCAGAGGAGACAGGGATGCACTCCGCCCATATTCACAGCTATCCCCTCACCCTTCCATCCTAAAACACAAAGGTGAGACATTTAGATGATTAAACAAACATTAAGGCTTCTCATTAGCCACATTTCTAATTTCTTTTTTTTATCAAATTGGACATTATTTTAATATGCCAATACAGCTAATTTATGTAGTGGGCTATTACAATATATCTGGAGGTGGGGTAATTTGATATTGGATAAGACTACCAAGAGAATTGAGGAATGTACTTGATGTGGCTGAGTAACATACAGACATACAAGTTTATATTTCAATCAGTCAGGAGCCCCCCAGAACTGAAGAGGACTTTCAGTGGAGAGGGGTGAAATGTTGGCCCACCACTTTCCATTCATAATGGGATAGACTGAAGTTAAATAAAGAAACATTTCTTAAATTAGTTTATGAGGGGTATGGCCAAATTGTTGGATGTGCTGAATTCGGAAAAGTAATTCAAAAGTTGCCTGAATAATTGACTAAAGCTCAGCCAGGCTAAAAGAGCTACACCTTGTAAGGAGTAATCTTACATTTGTAAAAAACAATCCCATCTGTCATTAGTGGTAACAGGTGCTCTTCATATAGCACCTCTTTTCTCTAAACTCATACTCTAGGCCAGTGGGGGGAAGTCCCAGCTCATTTCCGATCAAATTATGCAGCTCCAATTCTCTTGCAATTGTCCTGTTGCTGGAGGGTGGGGAAACCAGACAAATCAAATATCGTCCCATCTCGACAGCGTGCTGCATGAGTAAATGTTGCGGGCATGTTTTTAGGGGAGAATTAGTACACTTTTCTGTGGTTTCAGTGAGCAAAGAATTTAAAAATGCATTAAAAACTATACATTCCAAAGGATTCCAAAAAAATGGAAATTCATTATTTTGATTATTATTTATTTACAAAGAATGACATTCACAATCACAATACAGCAACTGGAGTGCATTCACAACACAAAGCATCACAGAACCAAAGGGGCTCCAAAAAAAATACATACAATTCTTCTGGGGTTTATATATTAGTAAATTATTCTATTTTAAAATACTTAACAGAACATTTACAGTAATACAATTGGCTAAATGTTGCATTTGCATTCTGCAGATAATCAAAACCACTATATTTAGCCAACTATGTTGCAACAATCACACAGCAATCTCAAAATCACTGTAAGTCTCAAACTACAGTATTCAGTAACAAATGTGCCATGTTGTATTACCAGGACATTGCAATTTCAGCATCAAATGTATAAGAAAATTGACGGAAAAATCTGATTGAGGTTGAGGAGAGCAAAGAAACTGATTTCTTACCACTGAAAGACAAAGATCAGCAATCAGCACTCGGAAGGTTGCATAGCACAGTACACAGGGATCCTGGCTTTTCACTCCGGTTAGATTGACTCCAGCACTGATAGTTCCAGCACTCTCACGCACAGACACCCTCCTATGGGACCGCGCACATGTCATGGCCAGGAGCTGGAAAAACATGTCCAAGCTTTGGAAAAGAACGAAGAGTTCAGAAATATATGCCAATGTAAAATACCTTCATTTGGTTCACCATAGCACTCTCCTAGTGAGAGAGAGAGAGAGAGAGAGTGAATCAGCTGTCACAGCCTGAGGGACAGACACTGTTGAATGGTGTAGGGGGGTTCAGAGGAGTTTTTATTTATTTAATTTGTAGTATGATGACTTTCATGTTTTAATTTAATATTAATATTTTTTCTGCAAACATGGATTTTCAAATTCAGAGAGAGGGAGAGACAGAGGATAATGGGTTTGAGTGAGCAATCCAGACAGGAATGTTTGCTTTTAATATGCAATCTGAAATATACCGGCAACGCTGTATTCCTGCTTTCGGTCTCATAAAGCGGAAAATAAATATAATTTATTCGGCAAATATGCAAAGAGGAACTTGAAGAAAATTGATACTGGATAAAAAAAATAATAAATAATAAATTTAACTTTTTTTTTTTTTACTTTTCATGCCCCTGACCAAGGTCTGCTATCATTAAGGACATTCCAAGCCTGTAAATGTTCCTTCTAGGAGCTAGAAGTAGAAGTCCTGAACTCCCAATCTTTCCTTTGAGCAAGAAAACATCAGCGCATCCTTTGCGGAAGTATTTTTTTTCAGAAATCCTAACGTATAGCCTAAATGATCAACCTTTGCCCATCTGCCATGTACGTAATGCCACATATGTAACAGACGTGACATTTTCAAACTGACATTTGAAGGAGCAAGGACATTCCATTTGCCCAATTCACATTCTCACATATCCCCTACAGCTGGCTGGAAAAAAAGTGATAAAATAAGGGATTGTAATGAGCCCATGGTGTTGTCTGAGGTATGACACCCCAGTAACAACCGCATGCTTCTCCACCGCTAGCCCACGCAGCAGGTCCGCCACCCAGTGGTGGAATGTGCTTCCTTCCCTGGTGAGGACAGCATTCAGATTCTGCGAACTTTTTTTTACCCAGCTCATAAGAATCCATGAGAGAACACGCTAAATAATCCTTATACAGTGGCTTTGCCTTAACATGGAGCATTGATATGATGTACTAGAGGAAAACTTAAGCACATTTTGGTTTGGATCTTCAGTAGGCCACAATAGAACAGAATGCACAGGCCTGCATGATTAACTAGGATAGTTTTACCTGGCATAGTACGATGTCTAGATGCAATATAACATTAATACATTTTAAATAATTTTAATTTAATTTATTTTTTGGTTCGTGTGTGGGAAGGAATGTATAACTCGTAGAATGCAATCGATAGCTATTGAGGGTAAACCTTAAAAGGTAAAAGACTCAAGGGGAGTAAGCTAAAATAGAGACTGTATAAAGAAATGGTCTCTGTGCAATTAAATCACACGGGCTACTTGCGGAATGCTGATCAGATCACCACATGGTTTTTCCCCCACATGCACCAAAATTACTAAATATTTTTCCTGAATGCAGCATTGATCTGCAGAGGGGTGGGAATACAGGACAAGGTAGAACAAGTTCACATGCAGCAGATGACACACCAATGAAGAAAGCAGAGCTTAAGACCGATTTGGCCAATACTCGACAAGACAACTCTAGTGTCAAGCTGTGAGCTCACAGTCCTTCCCCACTTAGGAGGATTGGCATTTCCACATTGAGAGAAATGCTCTTACCAGACCGAGTCACATCCCATCTCCTTCAATGTCCCCAGTGAAGTGGTCACCACCACCACCCCCAGTGCACAGATTTGGTTTGTGATGGCAGAATTGAATTGCCCGGCTTCAGCAAACCAAGAACATAGGTTAAATTGTGCCAACATCAAAGAAATTGCCCGCTTAGTGGTGTCAAAGGACCATACTCTGTAGAGAGATCAAAAGTCAGCAATGGACTTCATGAGGGCTGGTCCAGCAAATCCAGCAAATCTCTAGTAGCCCTTTGAGGGTGGCCACATTGTTTGTCAAACTCTAAGAAATATTCTCTAGCCTTAAACTGGTGAAACAAGCTTGACAGTTGCACTGGCTAAGACAACTATTCTTAGATGGTACCCGGCTACCTACTTGATATGCCCAGGACCTCAATATGAAAACCACAGGCCCATAAAATTAAACTGTAGCTTAACTGCAAAATACTTTATTAATTTTTTTTTATTTATTACACAGCATACAAAAGTAGGGAGGTCACGGGAATTAAAAGTCAAACTGCTTCTGAACTTCAGGTGGTTTAAAAACGAAGTCACTCTCAGTCGCTTCCGTCTTCAGGCATTCATCATCCCCGTCCTAAGCAAACAGAAGCGTAAAAGATGACCAATTCAAGTCACAATCATTACAAAATCTCCTCATTCAGCAATCTATAAATCTCCAAAAGAGAAACCCTTTGAAAACAAAAGCATAGTGTCATGCAGATTGGAAGCAAGCAGGTTTTGGTGGTTACTACCACATCACATGCCAAGCCCAGCACGGTTGACACCAATACGAGAGATTGCGATCACAGCTTCAGCAGAATCTCCCCCGTTTCTTAAATCTGCAACATGCCGTTGAGTTCATTGCTGGTCAACCCTACACTCAAAATAAAGTCGCTTCCAGTGAGATGCACTGCTAGACAGGAAATGCAGAATGGTGGTGGTAGGGCCTCACCTCGCTAAAATACTTCTCAATGAGGGCCTGAGCAGCCCGGAAGACGGTGTCATTCTCATGGTTCTGCAGGAGCTCAATCCGGTCCAGTCCTCCCAACTCCTCCACCAGAAGACAGAGCTTCTCAGTCTCGCCCAGCTTGGCAGCAGCCTAGAACGGGAGAATCGTATGGATTCATTGATACAAGAGATGACATGCACAAGAACTCCTTAGAGCGGGGGTGTCAAACTCCTGTGTCCTGAAGGGCAGCAGTGTCTGCAGGGGTTTGAAGTTTCCTTTCAATATCAGCCAATTAAGGCCTTGAGAACAAGGTGTGGACTCTTTAGCCAATTAAACTTAAATGAATGTCTCGTGCTGAAACGCACCAAAAACCAGCAGACACTGCGTCCCACCAGGACTGCAGATCGACACCCCTGCCTTAGACGAGTCAGAATCCATGAGCCTACCAGGAAGATGTTATTGATGGCATCCAGGATAACCAGGATGGTCTTGCAGTCTTTCACCTGTAACAGGTTCAGGATTGCTTCCAGACCACCACCCTGAACCAGCTGTACCACCTGATCCACAGTGCCGCCACTGGTATAGTTTGTGATGGCCCATACAGCCTCCCGCTGGGTCTTGAAGTCCCCCTGTGAAAGCCAAAATTCACAACTTCTCACAAGAACAGGATGATCCCCAAACAGCCTAAACATGCAGATCATGTGGGCCTCATGACAGAATGCTCATGGCTTGGTGGGCTGGGCACCATTTCAGAATATTGCCCATCTGCATAATCTGATTCAGCAAAACCCATTCTGAAACAGAGGTCAACGGCAACGTTCCAACAATTGCGCATGCGACCACCTTCAAGCAACAGCACTCGTTAATCCAGTAGCATTTGGGTTGTGCCAAGGATACATCTTACAGTCACAAAGCTCAACCTCATCCCAGGTCAGCACTAGAGTTCATGCTCACATTCTTCAGAAGCCCTATGAGCGGAGGCAGCAGACCGCAGGTGATGAGCTGCTGGATTTGTCGGCAGGGCCCGGCCGCGATATTGGACACAGCCCACGCGGCCTCCTTCTGCACACTGGGCTTATGGTGCTGCAGGAGCGGTGGGAGAGCAGCCAGCACACCGGCGTCAATGGCCACCTGGGTCTGGGAGTCAGAGCCACTCACGATATTGCCAATGGACCGCAGGGCCGGGGTCTGCAGAGGGCAACGAGACCAGTTATGCTTTGGTTAAAAAAAAAGAAAAAAAAAAAAAAAAAAGAAAAAAGGTAAAATGGCAGGCATTTATATAGCGCCTTTATCCAAAGCGCTGTACAATTGATGCTTCTCCATTCACCCATTCATACACACACTCACACACTGACAGCGATTGGCTGCCATGCAAGGCCCCGACCAGCTTGTCAGGAGCATTTAGGGGTTAGGTGTCTTGCTCAAGGACACTTCGACACAGCCCGGGCGGGGGATTGAACCGGCAACCCTCCGACTGCCAGACCACTGCTTTTACTGCCTGAGCCATGTCGCCCCATCTTTGCACCCATCTTTGACCGTGCAGTTTCTGAGAAACCACTTCATTCCATGATTAGCACAACTACATTACTAATATATATTTTTTTTTTATAGTTGTGCTAATAAAATATTTTTTTACAACCAAAAATATGTTTGTACACCGAATTAAGCCTACAACTTAGTGCAGATTGTGAAATGCCTTCAGAATTGACGACAGTCAATTAACATTAGAGGGGGGGGGGGTATTACCACAACTGACAGCTCCCCAAATCCCATGAGCGCGACCAAGCGGGGCACAATGCCAGTTTTAACCACGATATCAATGCGATCGTTGGCGCCGTCGGTGAGGTAGGAGATTGCCCAGCAGGCATCAGACAGGATATCCTTATCAGTAAGATGCAGAAGCTGGATCAAGGAGGGCAGAATCTGCTGGACTGCAGGCAAAGGAGGAAAAGGGTTCTTGTTCCTGCACAGGTTGGACATCGTCCATGTCAGGTTTCTAAGGTAACCCACCTGCAGGAAAGACAAGCCCACCAAAATTGCTCATATGAAATTGGCTTTATTTTGCCTATATGCAACATCTACTTGTGAGCATTTCTTCTCAACAGCTGGCTGTAAACTAGGTGCCAAACCTGGACACCCATGACATAAGGATATTTCACCCAGTGAGCACTTTTAGGTAGTTATTGGACTTCTGCTGCTGTAGCCTATCCACTTAAGAGTTATGATGCATTGTGTTCAAAGATGCTCTTCTGCATACCACTGCTGTAATGTGGTTATTTGCATTGGTCACCTTCTTGTCAGCTTTGACCAGTCTATTCTCCTCAGACCTCTCATTAATAGGGCATTTCTGCCCAAAGAACTGCTGCTCACTGGATGTTTTGTTTCACACCATTCTCTGCACATTCTAGAAACCTCCCCCCGCCCCCCCATACCCATACTGACAGAAACTTACAGGAGCATCTGGAGTTAGACGTGACAGCAGTGCAGGGATAACACTGCAGTCGATCAAAGCATCTCGATATGCCGGGCCATCACCTGTCAAACAAGTAAACACAGCTTACACTTCAGTTTGGTTTACATTTAAAAAAATAAACGTTGTGTTTATAAAAAAAAAAAAAAAAAAAAAAAAAAAAAAATCCTGTTCAGAATTTAGTCTTATGATCCCCTCCAGAGCATGGTATGTCACATGCTTCCTGGAAAAGGTTGAAAGAATAGCACTTCTCTTCGACTGAACTACATGCATAAAGTTTACTATACATGTTTATAGTAAATCAAGGGTCATTGCATGATATGAAAGCACTCATTTAGTCCAAACAAAACCATTTAACTAATTTAAGTAAACCATATTTAACACGGGTCACTCGGATCAGGAGCTGGTCTTGAAAATACAGGCTCTGGCTGACACCCACTACAGGTCAGGCAACTAAACTGGAGAAAGGACATTACCAGCAATGTTCCCCAGGGCCCAGACAGCCTGCTCACTAATGTGCAGCAGGGGGGATCCCAGGAGACTGATGAAGGCGGGCACCGCACCATGCTCCACCACCTGCTGGGTGTGCCAGGAGTTTCCCGAAGCAATGTTAGTGAGGGCCCACGCAGCCTCGAACTGAAGAGTGGAGTCGTCATCGCGTCCCAGGAACTCCACAAAACGCGTGAGCAGTCCCGCGTCAATGATCGCTTTGAGAGGCGGGTCCCTCTCCCGAGAAAGCAGCTTCCTGGGAAGATATAGATATATTATTACCAACTCCCACCTCAATGTGAGAATTAAACCGGATGTACTTTGCAGTTGAAATTCAGAGCAATTTGTGGAGAACAATCAGATGCAAAACAAGTAAACCGGATAAAACTTCTTCCCGAATGGAACACCAAAACAAGGATAGCCTACTAAAGATTACCATGATGGTAAATTAACTCACCAATAAGTTTGTCAAAAGCAAACGCCCCACCATCTCCATCAATAGTTCAACATGGATGAATCGCCTTAGATTAACAGTTTTTCATGACCATTACATTCAGAGCAGTTACTATGCTAGTGGCGTACGGTCATTTCATACGAGTGAATGATTCGATCACGTCTAACGTATACAAAGATAACCGGGAACTGTGCCGAACCCGACATTAGTCAGGAACACGATCGACTTTGTACCTGGCTGCCTGGCACCCTCGCGTTTGCTCTTCTTTGGTTTTGCCGTTGACGTTGCTGATGATGTCCTCGATGGTCGCTGAAATTACCTGAGATATTAAAAAGGCAGATCAGCAATAGAGAACAATTGCGCGAAGAAAAACACACGCAGAAACAGGCAGCCTAGGTAGTCGTGATCAATTAAGCACCAAGAAAAGAAGAAAGTTACCTCCAGATTATCGCTGTTCAACTCAACTTCATCAGGAGTGGATATATTTCGCTTCTTCATTATGCTCTCGTTTCTGTGGTTTTTTCGCAGTTCTACACAAACAGCAATCCTACGTTCTCGGAGTTTCTATATGGAGTACGGGGAAAACAAGCCACTTGCGAATTTAATGTCTTTTTAACGAGCTGCATTTAACGAAGTTGATAAAGGTGTAGAACCCCATGGGTTTTATGCACTATAGTATACAATACTGTGCGCATCCTAAACTCACCGTAGGTTCCTTGCCTTTGTTTTTGAATTTAGTCATCCTTTCTTCGGCAACATTTGTAGTCGGCATTATGGATCCTGATTAAAGCAGTAAAATTAGACGTACATATGCAATTCGAACAATGCGAGTAGGCCCATGTAGTATATTGACCTCGGAACGTGTAGCCTATTGTTTTCAGTGCTAGTTTTAAAAGGCAGCAGTCTGCATACAAACCAATCCAGAAAAATAATATATCGTATTGCAAGAAATCAATTTGAACGGAAAGAAGACGTTGTAAAATAACTGTTCAACAGGATTACATTTTTAAGAGTCACTGTGAATAGCCTATATTATTGTTTGGGCCTTTTAATTCCCACCGGTCAACATGAGGAGAAAGGGTAGGACTTACGGCACTTATTATATTCGAGGTACTCAAATGTATTCCTTACTCCGCTGCCCTCCTTCTGTCGCAATACAGGCTGCTACAGATTAGTTAAGGCTGGATCGTGCAGCCTGCGTTTACATTTTTAAGTAGTGCGCCGGCAGGTGTTTCCGCTTGCCTTTGATTTGAGCTTAATTCTACCCCTTCCGGTCTTTCCTTATTGCCCCGTACTAAGGTGAACTAAAAGGTCGCTTGCGTTGTAGCGACTAGCAAATCAGTGTGACATTTCAAGCACTTTGGATATCTTAAATGCTTATGTTTATTCAATACATTTTGTACGTACTGTGACCTAGAGGTTGCCTATAAAGTTTGCATAAGGACATACTACAGACGAAATTGTTTGATGAATTGAGAAAGACGTTTATCAGGAGTCTTGATGGTCTTTTTACTATCACTAAGCTTGTACTAGCATACTCAGTCAAAACAGTGTAATTAATTACAGTATATGCAATGGGGATGTTTCCACTGAAATAAAGTATAATCTTCACAATTATTGTTTCATTATATTTTATGTAGTACTCATCGAGGCACAGTTAGGAGAGTGACTCCTTTCAGGGAGAGGTTTGGTCTGACAAAAGGAAGCTCTCCGTCTTTCTGCTGTCAATCAGGAGTTGTCTCTCTGAATCCGCTGATGCTTTTTTCTTTGTCTGTGTGTTGTAGTTAAAGGCCACGGCTGCTGCTGTGAGGCATGCTACCAGGGCCCCAAAGAGTCCAGCGCCCAGGAGCCATAGCCAGATCTCCTGGGCCTGCTCCAGGTAAGGGCCGAGGAAATCCTGTAGAAAGCGCTGGCCTGCAGGGTAGGGAGCCACAGTGTGGAGGTAAAGACAGAAATAGAGAGGGAAAGATGCAGGGGCAGTGGAAGAGAGTGGGGGAAAGAGCGTAGACAAAAGAAGGCCCGGTGAAATTACATTACATTACATTACATTATTGGCATTTGGTGGACGCTCTTATCCAGAGCGATGTACAGTTGATTAGACTAAGCAGGAGACAATCCTCCCCTGGAGCAATGCAGGGTTAAGGGAATAAGTAATATAATTATGAAATTACATTTGTACATTTGTCAAATACTGTAAATGACAGGGAGTTACGTAGACTATTCCTGGCAATGGAGGGCGTGAAAACCTGTGTTATGCAGAGACCATGATTGCCCCCTGGTGTTAGAGAAAATTACTCATTCAGAGAATGTATATTGCTTACCATTACAACAGACAATTGCTCGTCAATGATGAACACATTTCATGTATAAATGTATTTAAACTATTTCAGTAATCAACGGGCTAAAGTCAGTATGCTAAAACATCTGCTGAGCAGATTGACTCACCGGGATCTAACAGATGAGCGTACTCATAGCCCAAGGCTTTGCTGGACAGGAAGTAGTCGCTGTTCCTGTGGAGAGGTATGAAAGGAACCATGAAGTAGCCGGCATTGTGTCCAATGGGGGCATTGGCCTGGGGGTACTGGGACCTGGAGGGCCGGTATGTCCGCAGCCACTGTTCATAAATGCTGAAGAGAGAAAGAGAACAGAGGCTGAGCCTGACACACGCAGAAATCACACTGAACCTCCACTGAGAGTCTCAAGTCTGCCATACCTGGACTGCTGCCTCCAACCTTTAGATCCCTAAGGTTCTCTGTTTCAGAACACCTGTCCCTGCTACACTGAATGGATCATGTGATTGTTTTAGCCAATGAGAGTCATGTATTGTGCATGCTTATCGCCACTGTTAATTCAATAATAATTTATTTTTCTTTTACCAGCTTTAGTTATTTAGCTTCATTCAAACCATCAAAACAGTGAATATTATGAGTGACTTGAGAGTGAATATCAGTTGAATTTAGAAGTCTGGAAATGAATGCTTAATTCAAGCTATCTATTTGCATTATTTGTAAATGTTTACACTGTGATTTATGGTATGGTTTGTCTAAATGGTGTGTCTAAAAAGGGAATAAATAACTGTAGATTGCCTCTGTTGTACCAGAAGGACGTTGGCCTGCAGATGTGCTGATAGGGGAGAATGACATAAAAGGGAATCCTGGCCTCTACCGTCGTCCTCTCAATGGTGGGACACAGCAGTGCTATCTGTCTAAATACAATTTGTGAGAGAAATTCCACTGGCGCATGCCGTATGAGGGCATAATTATATTGGCAGAGGCTGTAATTGAATGCAATTTACTTAGTGGATTTGCTAGGAGGCAAGAACTCCATTCAGCGATGTGTAACAAGGTAGCACAGCACAAGTTGCTGCAGTATACCTAGTGCTAACATGCAGCAAAGGGAGGACCAAAGTCTCTGTGTGTGAGTACAAAATCTCTGCACTGTGCTCGTCTCTGTGCTGCGTTGTTTTTAACGACGGCTGCTTGGTGGCGGGACGTCGTACCTGTCGACGAAGGAGTGGTGGAGGAGGAAGACGGGATCATTGGCGGACCCTTGCACTGAGGACATGGAGCCGTTCATGAAGGCATGCACCGCTGCATGCATCCAACGCTGGGCACCGCCGCCCCGCCCAGTCTGAGGGTTGCCAAAGCCTACAAAGAGATTTAAAAAAAGGTATTCATCGCTTTCAGTTTGCAATGTGTGTTTAAGGTTGGGGGCACATTACATGAATGGCATTTGGCAGACGCTCTTATCCTGAGCGATGTACAGTTGATTAGACTAAGCAGGAGACAATCCACCCCTGGACCGATGCAGGGTTAAGGGCCCAACAGCTGTGTGGATCTTATGGTGGCTTAACCACTACGCTACAGGCCATCCTATGGCCTACACTACACGCAGACAGATCATGCTCAGAACGAGTGATTGTAATAAAAAACACATGGAATGACATCTGATTTAATAAGCCACCTAGAGCATTTATAGCCCTTGTTTTGGCTTCATATTGTTTAAAGCTTTTTAATTAATTTTAAACACTAAATCTATTTTTCATGATGAAACAATGTGTCCTTCACCAATAAAACAGTGAATAACAGTTTTTCCTACTACACAATATAGACAGCCTGTATTTCATAAGTCTACACTGCCACATTTTACTACAAAACACTTCATAATTGATTTGTGCTCAAATAGACATGCTTAAGTTTAATTATGACTTCTGATTACATAACTGCAGGGCCAAAAAGACAATCTTTGTGCCTTGATCATGTACTACTTTAAAAAAATCTATTACAAAAATATGTAATTTTAAGATATGGTCTTCCCAGGAGATGTAATCAAATTGTATGATTAAAAGATTAAATTTAGCAGGTACAAGGTACAAGGGTGAACACTCTGATAATCTATTTTCCATGCTCGTTTCAAAAGGCTTCCACTTCGAGGGGCATTCAATCCCACCTCAAATCAGTTTGGTCTAATCACATTTTAAATGCGACATTACTATTCACTCTACTCACTCTCACACATTTTTGACTCATAAGACATTAAATAAATCGTTAAATTCAACTAAAATTAACATCATATTAGCCAAGCCCAATTTTGTGGGAAAAATATATATTGGAGGTAAGTTTCATTTTTTAACTGTCATCCAAATATCAGCCAGGTACCCATGTGAGTCATCCCTGAAGGAGGAAAATGGGGAAGGAGCCAGATGTCGGGCTGATGGCTGACCTTCCATTGTATTCCGGAAGCTCATGTTGGCACTCTTGTCCATGGGGCCGGTGTCATATTGCGACAGGCTGAGCGTGAACTCCACCTCGGCAGAAGTGGGCAGCCGGCTCACTATGTCGCGGTTCTGATTGCCTGGGTTGCGCAGCAAGGGGCCCTCCCCCGTGCCGTTGCATAGCGCCCCCCTGCTGTTATATTCAGCTGCTTGGGAGCACATCACCTGTTGAAGGTACAGCATATGAGTCACATATGAAGCGAAAAGCATACAACATTGTGTTCTTATTGTAAATGGAAAATTACATATGAGTTCACATTGTACACACAGGCAGTCTCTGTCTCTTCAGGATGCAGGCATGGGTGTGTCACTGACTACTCTCCGCAGAAGACTTCACAAACAGATTTACACAGGCTATAAACCAAGACGCAAAAACAGGTCGGCCAGGCTCCCCCGTGTTGGTTTGTTCCCCGGTTTCCCCCTACTAACTTGGTGTGTTTCGTGAGTATACGTGTATTTACCTTCCATGAAGAGAATACCGATGCGGGACTGATTTGGTTCGGCTTCAGGGGATTCCGACCACCCATTAGCTCGTCAGTGCATACCTCACAGTCTAACGCATCTTTCCAGTCCCAGTATGGAATGGTGAAACTGAAGTCTCCCGTCAGTTTCCGGATTTCATGTTCCCATGACAACAAGTACACACGGTGCCAAGGTAAGAAGGCCGGAGCCCAGTGTGCAAAATCAATATCGGTCCAAACGTTTGATCCTCCAAGCAAGGCATTTCTTGATACGTAGTAGTGCATCCAAACAAAAACATCATAGACACTGGCATCCGCAAACATGGGATTTGTCCCATTGTTCATTCCGTCGTATGTCCCGGTTACTATCACGTAATCTGCGTTTATGGTATGTTTGGCTAGGTTCAAATAAGATATGAACTTCTGTCTTTCAGCGACTGACAGCTGAAATATATTCCTTCTCAACGATTCCCTTTTCTCAGCACAGTTGACGCCAAAATACCCGAAAGTGCAGTCACCACAGTCGAAGCCCATGTAGTTACCGGCACATTGGCACGTGCGATTATAGAACACTGTGGGCCACCTCTCTCTGTCGTCTATCCCGGTGAATGGATACTGCGGACCGTTGGGGAGGTCAGATACGACCACATCTTGGCAGAACCCCCTACCGGAGCGGGCTCCACAGGCGGAACCGTCCTGTCCCCATACTGGACAGCACTCCTTGGTTTGTAGGATCTCGGCTGTGACGCATGCTCGCGGGAACTGAAGGCACGCTGGTCGCAGTAGACAGAGAAAGATTGAAAGTCCCAAAGTCAGCATCGCTGTCCAGGAAGATACAAGATTAGTCTCGTTTTTGCACCGTATAGAATGAAGTGGAGGAAATCCAAAACTCCTCCGTCCATGATCATAAAACCTTTATCACATGCCTCATATATCAGCCTGAAGGTACTAAGCTAGATCTTTAGCATGTGAGTGTTGATTTTCTAATCGTCAAATCATAGAACTAAAGTCATGTGTCTGTATTTTTATAATAAGAACAATTCACCCTTTCACTCCCAGTGAAAATATAAAGGTTTGTGACTTTTAACGTTTCTGATTTTAACGACAGGGCAACTATTATGTGATCTTACATACAAGGAAAACATGTCCAGTTTGATTGCCAAGAACAGTGCCTTCTGCGAACAAACCATGGCCTGTGAACTAAATGATGCGTTTCGCCTGGAGCCCAACGAGACGGGAGAGGTCTTGCATCATATGCTTGTCATTGTGGGAAGGCATGAGACACAGATATCACGGGGTCATTCGCAGAGCGCCTCAAGAACAAAAAAGACAGTGCAGTTCTAAATACTCTCACACCAAATTTGTAGCCCAGCTAATTAGCAAAATATTCAAATATATGCTGGTCAAACTAAACCCAGAGTTCACGCAATTTACTGTTAAACATGATCATTAAACATATTTTGAACATATTTTTCTGGGTTAGTAACTGGGATGTTCTCATTAAAAGTTTTGGTCTCCATGTGTTGGATTTTGAATTCAATGAAGTTGCTCGTTGATTCTGAAGGTAATGCCAGGTGTTTTTAAAACACTTTACTTTAATTTATATATTCGTTATTTCTTATTATTAAATGAAGTGAATTTGGCCTTACTGCAACTGCAATAGCAAAGGTTCACAGGACTCGTTCCTTAACATAGCCTATTTTGTACCAGGTGGTGACGCTGTTTCCTTATGTTCTGAAATTTGCCGCTTTACTGATAACGCAGGTCTTAACTCTTAACTCCCGCCGTGAACTGTGAGAATGGGGTAGTGGATCATGGCAAAAGGACATTTTAGCCTACCGGAACGAAAGTTAAGCATGCTTTATAATTCAATGCATTTCCATTAACAAAAAAAGGAATACTGAAGTGTAAAAAAAAACAATGCGTATATTTCATATTTTTAAACAAAACTGTAGGCTGAGATAAAAAAAAACCCCAACAACGAACAAATAACTAAAGATCGTCATACATGTCATCCAGGCTGTGGAGCTCTGGAAGGGGCATGGGGTCATAATTCATCATGAAACAAAAACTGAAGTTAAAGCTCGTCTGGTTAGTCAGTAACACTCAATGATATTGATTTTTAGACGAAAAGAAAAATCCTGTATGGAAACTGCAATTCCAAATTCTTACTGCAGTCGTTAGCATTATCGAAAATGTTTATGTTAATCTTCTTTGCTGGTCTTTGACATGATTGCCATTTCCTTTATATTGTGTCCTGTTTAATTGTTGTATTAAAATGCAATTGACTGTTTTACAAAACTACACGGTACAACCAGGGGAGTTCTGCCATAATTAATTATGCAAATATGTTTTACACAAATAAAGGCTCCTTATACAAATATATCTCCTGTGTCTCAGGGAGCACATCTCTGAAGCTCGTTTATGACTCTACATTTATGGCCCCTTTCTAGTCAAATCCAGATAAATAGCCAATCAGCAGTCCAATCAAACTTCATCACTTATGGCAAGGCTAATTTGATGCCCCCAAAACAGGACTGGGAAACGGCACCATTAATCTGTGCCACATTGACTTGCTCCTCATGGCATCAGTAGACCTCCAGTGCACCTGCACTTTTAACCGCCTTATTCAACTCGCAATGATGATGATGAAAGCAGTTTAACTATTCATCTCTACAAGAAAGGATTGGCAACATCTTACATGCACAATTCTTCATAAGCACTATCTTGAATGCCAGTGCCAATAACTCTAAATAGGCATGTGGCGTGTGTCACTTGGTATGTCACGGTTTCTGCATCACATCATGTCTATTTGTGATTATTAGCCCAATGAGTTTAACCTATTATATTGTATGATATTTATTTTTTGCACATTCAGTTTGTACAGCAATGGCTGTACTGTGCTTGGTAATTATCTTGATTGGGTTGAATTTCCCTGTGTTTGTACCTGTGTTTTTATTATTACGTGCCCTTAATTTTATTATGCCCTTAACTTCCAAAATGAGATTTAGAATCCAGATAAGATAGGACTGTGATCATTCGCGAGAGAGAGAGACAGATAATCTGTATTTGTATCTCTGTATCTATAATGGGATGCTTGTGTTAAATATAGCATAAATTACACCAGAACGTGATGCTATACTGTGTTCTATTTCTCTCTCCTCATTCTGCACTTCAATTTGCATTTAGCAGAGGGATGGGGCAGGATAAATCCTAACTGCCATTGTTGCCACTGAAATCCTTTAATTCTTGAGCTCAATGGTTCACATTTAAAAGCGCTGCAAAACAGCAATGAGGTCATCAACCCACACGAGTTTATTAACGCCAAAGGGAAAAATGCCTGCAGTGGTGAAATACCAAGGGACCCATAACGAGGAACTCAAAACGCGGCCACCATGAGCGAGGGGGGGAGGGAGACACTTTGCGAGGGCGAGGAAGAGAGTGAGCGAAAGAGATGTTTTTGTTGCCATGGTAAAAAGTGGATTAATCGTGATGTACGGAACAACATGTTAGGTCTTTGCAGAACGAGTTTGATTCACACGTAGGCTACATTTGGATTCATCTGAAAGCACCTAAAATTGTTAAGGTATGTATTGGATGTTAACTTAATATCGTATATTATATTTTGAGCTATAAAGTTACTGTATCTATTTTTTCTCTCCGACAAAACCGCATTAAAGCAATTCATGATATATTCGATTCTTATAGGACTGACTTCTTTCTAAACAAATGTAATGCTTTGGATAATATTACGTTGTAATGTTAATCTTTCTCCAATATAACATTGGGGCTTCACTGGGTGCGCTCGTATAGTAAATGTAACTCCGTATGTATTTTTGCAGTGTTGACCGTTAAACACATCTTGCCTCTTCTAAGTTTTCAGTCGTTGCCCGTCCTAATGTTTATCTTTGTGCAAATGGAAACCCCCATACTTATCTAAATATTATGAAAATGTTTGCGCATTTTTGTTGTGGAGTGCCATCACGTGTACCCGTGTCTGGTTGGCCAAAGACCATGTCGTTGTCCGTTTGCTCTAACTTCATACCGATGCAGTTGGACCCATGGCAGTCCAAAGCAGATAATGGTCATGGAACCTCCGATGGATATTTCGATAATAATCAAAATAAACATATGGTTATTAACGCACTCTTCAAGATATTGAACCAAGGCGACCAGTTTAGCTTAAAATGTAGGCTAATCATCCCTCATCTGATCACCGGCATTCACTGATATTAGGATATTACCTAAAACACTTATTTGTGTTACCCCCTATTAAATGCTTACGGTATGACATGTTTAAATGATATCAATAGGACAGTGAATCACTAACAAAGTATTATTATTATTATTATTATTATTATTATTATTATTATTATTATTATTAGCTTGTATCGTAGTGGTTAAGGTACATGACTGAGACCGGTGTAGCCACAATAAGATCCGCACAGCTGTTGGTTGGGCCCTTAACCCCACATTGCTCGAGGGGGGGTTGTCCCCTGCTTCGTCCAATCAACTGAAAATCGCTTTGGATAAAAGCGTCAGCTAAATAACGTGAAGTAATCTAAAAGCCGTGTGATTTCTTTTGAATTAATTATCACGATGCATTTGCATTCTCCTGCTATTGATTTGGATGGGACTAAAACACCTGTCCTTTAAAACCATCGATGAAGCATTCTTAATCGATGAATGAGGGCAATATCGCACCACTTAATGTTTCGGGTGAAGGTAAAAATTTGTGTCTGGCCCTTTCTGATCCTCTTACCGCCATTGAGAAAATATATTTATCCGAAGGTGCACAGCTGCACAATACCAATCCTTGTTTGACCGAAGCGTTGTGCTCAGGTATGCTATTGCAGCGTGGTGCGTGACACCACGAGTTCTTACTCTGGTGACCAGTTTTCATATCTTTCTCAGTTACCCGGAGCAATAAACGAGTTGCTAAGCAATCTCTCGTTTTGGGCAAACTACGACTGGAGGCTTGTGTTACCTTGATAAGGTAAGACGCGTTCTGCCTAGATAAGATACATTTGCCAGTCCAAGTAGTTAGATTACACTGCTGCTAATATTTACGCGTTTCGTTGTTACTTTCGCAGTCCCATGCACGCAAAGTCTTAAAAACATTGTCGTCCTTGCTGTCAGTTACTTAGTTGTTAGCTGTAGCTGAAGACGTAGTAACAGGAGGGTGTCTATTGTATATTTTGTTAAACGCGTGAAAGTTTTTGCAACTACTCGAGCTGATGCTCAAGCGTAAAAAAAGGCTTGAGGCTTTTCAGCACCATGAACAGCTCTCGTGGGTCATGGCAACTCCTTCCGCAGACATTCTTTGTCTCATTCACACATCTTTCGATGCGCATTCATTTTGTTACAGTGAAGAGCCATCAGTGAATCCAACCCAGACAAATGTAATGTTTTAAGCAGTATAAATAAAAAGTGGCTTTTCGAATAAATCTGTAATGGGCTGCCGAAACGAAAATGGGTCGCTAGCCCTACGGCAAAAGGATGCCTATAGCTAGAGCCAACATGAAATATATATTTGTGACATTAATGTGCGATTTTTACAGGAGCAAACTGATTTCATTGTATTGTTTTCACACGAGTAGACTGTCTTTGTGTCCCGACGGGGGGATTCACGACACCGTGACGATGCTTTATTTGGATAAATCAGGCTACACATTCCGAATTCCATTAGACTGACATTTGATATTGTGAAAACATTCCAGTAGTAACCTATTGTGGTACACAATGCTGAATATTTTCTACTTTTTGATGGGTAATTAACAATAAACTATTTGCTTGGTCAGTATCGTTGCAAATTAAGGATACAGTACTATCATTATAAGTTGTATCATTAAAGAGCTAATTATTCGAGTCGTTGCTCCCACAAGGAAGCTCTATGCAGTGAACTCAATCGTCTCGGGTGTCGCAGCCCTAAAACTCTTCAATACGATTTCAAGCTTGGTAATATTTTAGACATTAGCCATGACAATAATTGTTGAAAGCTTGAAGATATTGTATTGTGACTGACAAAGAGCAAGGCAGCACTTTGTGATGCCGTGACAGGCGGGCTATTTCTATTCCAAACGGAACTCATTCGGTTGATGGATGGGGCGTCGGTGCCATGATTTATTGCATGCAATATTCTTGCTTCCTGTATAATTTATCCTAATGTCTGTCTAGAACAGTTGGACACAGTGCCATTTTCCTATTTAAACAATTTTCTTTAGAATGGTCAGAGAGTTGTTAAAATGAACTATTATTATTGTGGTTGATTTTGGAAGTTGACTCTGTAGCCATAAGTAATTGTACATAACAATGTGCAACCTGCCCAGAAATCTCATTATTTATTTATTTATTTATGTGTTTATTAATTTTTTTTGAGAACCCATCCATAACTGTTATTTTTCATCAGAAGTGATTAATAAGCACAACATGATGGACATCTCTAATATCCCTTTCCCTCTCTTGCTTTGAATCCAGGGATTGCAGAATCCCTTCCGACGAGACACTGCCTCCGGGGAAGCGTATTCTCACCGGGCTCCATGTGGAAATGCAAGACAAATGATAGCGTTACAGCACCCTGTGTGGAGTAGCCCGAGATATTTCCCCGGATACCATGTCCCCGAGACTATCCCTGCAGTGATGGCGTGTTTCTGAATGGAACAGAGCGCTGGTGGCACTTTGTGGTTCGCCGAATAAAAAAATGAGCCTCTTGCTGTTGGCCCTCATTTTGCTGGACGCCAGGATGGCAAACTTCAGCCCGCTGGTGGCGGGCGCCCAGTCCAACGAGAGGCGGGTGCTGGCCCACGTCCCCGGGGACATCATCATCGGGGCCCTGTTCTCGGTGCACCACCAGCCCCCGGCCGACAAGGTGCACGAGCGGAAGTGCGGGGCGGTGCGGGAGCAGTACGGCATCCAGCGCGTGGAGGCCATGCTGCACACGCTGGACCGCATCAACGCCGACCCCGACATCCTGCCCAACATCACGCTGGGCTGCGAGATCCGCGACTCCTGCTGGCACTCCGCCGTGGCCCTGGAGCAGAGCATCGAGTTCATCCGCGACTCGCTGATCCCCTCCGACGAGGCGGAGGGCCCGGCGCGCTGCTCCGCCGACGGGCCCGTGAGGGGCAAGAAGCCCATCGTGGGCCTGATCGGGCCCGGCTCCAGCTCCGTGGCCATCCAGGTGCAGAACCTGCTGCAGCTCTTCAACATCCCCCAGATCGCCTACTCCGCCACCAGCATGGACCTCAGCGACAAGTCGCTGTTCAAGTACTTCATGAGGGTGGTGCCCTCCGACGCCCAGCAGGCCCGGGCCATGGTGGACATCGTCAAGCGGTACAACTGGACCTACGTGTCAGCCATTCACACTGAGGGTAAGTCAAGCCTCAAGCTTTGGGTCAGCATGAAGAGTTCTGTCGCCACTGTTGTTTTGTGCGATAGGGGTTGAGTCTCTGAAAAAGCACTCTAATTTCAGAAAATCATTCTTGAATGGTCTATTTTGTCATTTTGGGTCCACACAGTAGCGTGGGGTTGAAAACGACTCAAATGTTCCCATCTTCCTGCCTGTGTTGGGTGGGTGGGAAAAACAATAACACAGTTGACTTTAACAGTCGGGAACAGATTCGTCATCGTACGTTTAGAATTCTCGTCCTTCTGTTCATGAGTCATTGATAATAGGTGACATTATCAATGTGAGGAGAGCTTTTGTGCTGTGTGCCTGAAGCAGACTCAGGCTGAGGTATGCAAGACCCACTACGCCGTATCATGCAAGGACCAGCTATTTGCCCCCCCCCCCCCCGAAGGGCAATTCCACAGTAATTTCAACCTGAGTATGAAAAAATAAAACGTACTTACTTCCCAATTACACTTAATAGGTACCAAGCAGTCGATTGTGATCATTTCGAAATCTGATGAAATGTAGGCTAACCACAGGAAAATGCTTAAAAAATGGATTCATTAGTCTCATTACCATTGAAATCAATGCTATTTGGCGGCCATCTTGAAAGCATTTCAAACCATTTCTGATGGTTTTTCTCAATGTCAAAAGTGAAATTCAGAAGCATTTCAGATGATAACAAATGTGTTATGATAAAATTTGATTGGGAAGTGGATTGTCAGACAATGTGTATTTCAGACGTGTCACATCCATAACGCTGGTATCTCCTCAGAAAAATCCAGACGAGGATATTAATATTTTCAAAATTGCTTTTTTTTGATTGATTTTTTATGTTTAACCAAGCCTCCTACCGACTTTTAAATTCACAGAGTTTTTAGAACGTGTATAGTCTCCCCAAAATACCTGTCTCTTTGTGTCACATCCAAAATGCAAGTTATTTGTCAATATAATAATAATAATAATTATTATTTATTTATTTTACCCTGCCCCTCAGCCAACTGGGTGCTATGATAATATGCATTAGCATTTTTTATCATGTAAGAAGAGTCATTTTCGAGGGATTTTGTTCGTCATTTTGTGTCCAAACATCACATCCATAACGCTGGAATTGCCCATATATTCACTGCTTTCATTATGCACAATATTCCACTGGCTTCAATCTGAAAGATGGACTGTTAGAACATAGAGAAAAAAAAACACAATATAGTTGATTATAAATACGTACTGTATAACTTATTGAGCCGAACTGAAAAACACATTTTATTCTTGGGATAATTATTCACATTATCTCACTTTGTTTAGTTTGGCAGGCCTTTTCTCTCAGTAGTACTCTGAGAATGGCAGAGACACCTGTCAAGATCATTATATTAATTTCCAGAATGTTCCGTATTAAAACTCACTGGGGCTGCTTCAAGGGCACACATTGGGATATTAATGCTTGGACCTCTGCCCAGATGGCGTGTTAATTACAGACTTACTTTAATTACTGCAACAGGTTTAAAATATAGGTCTTTTCCCACTGAATCCAAGGGCAAAGAATGACACTGATGGTAAAAGCTTGGCGCCTAAGGTTCAGATGATTACTCCATGTTCCATTTTGAGTCATTCCACAGTGAATAAAGAGGCTCTACGTCTTTATAATTTCATAATTACCGCACCCTCCATGTGCTTGCAGATTATTTCAGAATAAGAAATTGTTACACGTTGTGACAATAAGACATAATGACATGAGAAAATTCCAATTTAGTGTGTACAGAACCTTCTTGCTTTAGCTTACTTGGATGGGCACTGCTTCCCAGCAATAGGGAAAAGGCAATAAAACCATTGAGCAGAGAGAATCAGGGATCCCCTGCTTCTAGATGCTTTTGCTCTCCATGGCTTACTCACATTCAGGAAAAGAGAAAAAGGACCCCTCCCAATCCCTTTATCTCTCAATCACACACGCAGGTTTGATCATTTACGCCAATGCAACTGGGAGTTTGGTTGTGAGTGGCATGTAATTGGCCATAGCGTCACCATGGGAGGGTGGGATTTACTTGGGCAGGATGACCATGTCGCATCTGTCACCAGTAGACCTGGGACAAATACGTAATCATTTTGTATTCAAATGCTTTTATAAGCTTTACTGAGCTTGGTTGGTGCGTTGGAACCTACTCTTGGCTAGTTCAGTTTGACCAGGCAAGATAAATTGAGCACAGAAAAGTATTTTAATCCAAATCTATTATGTACCCGGGTCTGATCAGTGGAGTCTCCAGTACCCAGTCTGCGTACCTGTGTAACTGTACAAACTGTGGAAACAGTCTGTGTATCAGTGTCTCAGAATGTCAACCAACACAAAACGAAATGCCTTAATTGTATTGGTTATGGATGAGCATTAATACTGCGTTTATTTAAAGTGATTGGTGGCTATAACCATGCAGGGCTTCAGCTCAAGTTTATTTCTGATGACCTAGTTCCTTTTCCAATGCGAGTTGGTAGTGATTGATTTGGCGCTCGCTGAGGACTCGCTGGATATGACAAAAAGAAAACAGTTCACCATCACAGAACCTTTCAGTTCTAAAAGAAATAGCACTACGGGTCAAAATAACTGGATGTTTTATGGCAAATAATTGTATATAAGGTCTTGTTTTGCACAAACTGAATATAAACTACAGTGCTGTAGCATGTTGTCTAAGATCTGTGCTGATACACCTTGATGGAGCGCAGGGTGATGTTAGCATTTGGGCCAATCAATGTAATTTCCTGTCTTTTGAGACTTTCAAAAAATGCACATTTCACTTAAAACATTGCTTTTTGTGATTAATGTCCTTAGTATTTACACTGGAAGGTTAAATGAATTACTCGATGGGCCATTGTTAATATGCATTAAAAATAAAATCCTTGGCTGAGAACTGACATTTAAGAATCTATTCGGTCCACTAGCTAACTAAACTAGTCTAAAAAAAAAAAATCCCATTCCCATTTTTATTTCGGATGCCATCCACTAGCACGCATAACAATGCATGATTTAAAAGTATAGTTAGCATCATTGTTTTCCATTTCAACAATAATTCTGCTGGCTGAAATGCTTTTTTTCTGTCAAATCCCAAGGAGACGCCAGTTGCCTGCCATCAACACGGTATTTGCATATGCTCTTGCTAGCAAGATTAAACATGACATAAGAGAACATGCAATGAGAAATATCCCATACCAGCCAGTCAGCTAGCTAGTGAGGTAGATCAAAACTAGCCTACCTTTAAAAGCCTAACTATAGGCTAGCTAGTTAGCTAACTAGCTGGAATTAACACTGTCACTGCAATTTTTACGTGTAGCTAGAGCTAGCTGGCTAGTCTACTGAACGAACTTTTTTGGTGTCCATGACAAGTCTAATAAACTAGCATAGCTGGCGATTTACCTGTACGTTTTCTGTTTATATACACCGGCCTAGCTGGTCTCCTTTTGGTCACTCTCACTTTACGAAATTAACATTGTGCTTGCCACTTTGGACAGTCAGTGAGACTGGCTCTACTGTCCATGTGCTGTAATGTCATCTAGCTAGGTACTACCTGCATGCGATAACGTTGCTGAGCATAATGGTCAGTTCATGTAGAACTTTAAATCTGTTTCATTGATGTTAGCATTGTGTCTCACCATGTGAAGTCTATGGACAATTAATCGTTGAAATTCAGAATTTTTAGGTCTAATTCAAATTTAATAATGTGTACAGTCGTGAAATTAGATGACCCACAGAATGATTATGGATTTAAATTTATGGAGTTATTTTTGCACAAAAAAATCTTAATGTTTTATGCTAATTTTTTCAGGGTATCCATAAAAGAGATATAAGTAGCAATACTTAAATCAGTAGTTTGCGAGCCCGTTGCCATTGCAGTAGACCTGTGAAATGGGATTTAGATCGGTTTTAAACCGGATGAGAAATTGAGGTTCAACATTAGCTATTTTGAATGGAAGTGCCAACCAACGCTACCGCACTCACTATAATTTCATGGGCGAAATGGTGTCCACAATTAGGCTACCCTCATTTGTTCTTTTCTGCAAATCCTGTGGGGGCGCCTGGGTCTGATTACCAGCAACCTCCCCTTAACAGGTGTTCACAGTCTGCTTGCTAAAATTGTCTTCCTCCAAATTGTCCCTGAAATTAAAACCAGAGGTTGGAGAAACATGATTGGCTGGTGGATTCCGAATGCCAATTTCCAAATTGCATAAAAATGAATCACTGCAACAGAAACCACATTCTAATGTAAGGATGGAATTACACTAGGAAAAGGTTTCATTTCTATGTTCTTGCCCTTGAACATAGAAATACAACATTCATGCAGAACATTACGGACTACACAGTAATGTTTTCAGTTTGAAAGCTTACAGAGTTTATATGAGTCCACTATGGCCAAAATGAACTAATATAAACTCTGTTGGAATTTATTTAACACTTGACATTTTACTGTGTATTGTTCTTCAGGAATCGATGGTCTGAATCCATGGGAATTGTCTTGCATGGGACATTCTCTTTGAAGGGAAGGAGTATGTAACTGCCTTTCAGATTCCATTGCTACAAAATAAAATAATCTCTCTTGTCTTGTACTAACGTTATGCCATTCCAATGCCAGAGTAATCCTGAAATAAAGCAGGGCATTTGGCTAGGTTTTGTAGGGTAGCCCCAGAGTCACATCCACACGTGAACTTGTGTTGCAGTCAAAGAGCAAACTCACCTAGAACAAGTAAATGCTACAGAGAATCGTGTAAAGATCAGATATAAACAACCAGTACATTGCTTTCTGCCGCAGCTGCGCAAAGATTGACCTTGATAGAATTCTTCAAGGATTTGGCAATCTGTCTTCCATCTCAGCTGCAGTCATGAACATGGATCCCATGGCAACAGACATTGTAATGCAATAACACAGAGTGGTATGCTGCTGAATATGAGTTTTCCGATATATCCTCTTAGAAAACAGTAAATGAAAAACAGAAATTATCATTTTTACACATGGCACTGATTGACACACTTGTATTATCCCTCTCTCTCTCTCTCTCTCTCTCTCTCTCTCTCTCTAATACAAAAATGAACATTCTGAAAACCTCTCAGAAAATGGAAACCCTGTGCTCATTTGGCGCTGAAATTATCATAGCGTAATGGGAAGGTTGCAGTGTTGCTGTTGCTTGAAATGTTTGGAGACCTGTGTCATTATAATGACATACTGTATTTAACTGTAAGGAAGAATATGCTTGCTGCTTTCAGCAACAGTTAATTTGATGCGTAGCAATGTGTATATTGTGTATAAATGTTGATTGTAGCTTGAGTCAACTTGCATAAAATTATAATCCCTTAAAATTAATATCCCTTTCAAGCAACAACCCGGGAATGTCCCATGCTTGCTGTTGGTGTGAAAGAGTCAGACCAGGATATCCATATCGTTTGTCTACTTCCTGGTTTATTCTGAGTGTCGTGTCCGTCTTTGCTTTCTGTAGTCTGTTCTTTCGTTCAGTCATCTCACCTGTGTCACACCTGTTAGTCATTTTGTTTCATTACCTGTCTATTTAAACCCGCCTGTTTCCCCTGTTAGTTTGCCAGGTTGTACTGTGTGTTAGCCATTCTTTCCAGCTTTCTTCTGTCAGTCTGTTCTGTGTCCTGACCTGTTTTGTGTACACCAACCTCTGTTTCTTGGATTATTTTTCTGTTCTGATTTGATTTCCTGTTACCAGACTTTGAGTGGACTTGTGGTTAACGATTATTGGATTATATTCTGCACCTTTGAACATTTACCTGTGACCACATGTTCTTGATTGCCTTGCTGTGTCTGGCTCCTTGGTCCGGAACCCTGACACTCAGTTTCTAGAACAGTCTATTAACTCCTCCAGAACTGCCATCTAAAAAAAAAAAAAGAAATATTAAAGGTAAGCTTTTAAACACAAGATGTAAAAGTGAAGGTAACACTGCCCTGGTGTAAAATTCAACTATGACCAGCTTGAAATACCAGTTACCAGCTGTTTCAAAACAATTGAGTTGGTCTAACCATGTTGAGTATGGAGCTGATCTCACTGGTCAACCAGCTACCAGCTGTCTCAAAATCTAGCTCGAGCTGTTTTTTTCAGCAGGGCAAAGTTGTGCATTGTTTGGAGGCTAGCCAACTTGTCACCGTTCATCAGTCAAAAACAACCACATCAGCTGCATTCGTGGCTACATGTTAATGTATTTGTTGTTTGTTGGTAGTGCGACAAAACTTTTCCGTCTGCCTTACCTGTGTTCTGAGCTGTGTACTTTTGGATTACCCTTCTGCTTACCTTTTGAACTGCTGCTACCAGACCCTGAATGGACTTTCGTTTTGCAAATTTTGGTTTGTGCATTGCACCTCTGCCTGTTCTAATTGCACTCCCGTCTACAAACTGACCACAAACTGGCATACCTTTGCTAAACCTGTACACCGGTATTTGACCATTGTCTGTCTGTGCTTCCAAGTGAGTAAAGTCTGATTTGGATTATTTCCTGGCCCGCTATTGGTTCTTTCGTTCTGAAGCCTGACAAAAAAAATAATCGAATCAATGTGTCATCCCTGTCCGGATACATGAGAGGGATTCGGAACAGGATAATGGTTATATATTAACATTGCAGCATCTTGCTGTCCTTCCCCACTCACCCCTTCTAGGGTGTAAAAAGCTTTCATTCCTCCTATTTAATGAATTCATTTAATTCATCTTCTGTCTGTGGAGGTGGCAGAGGGTGAATAATACATTTAAGAGGTGAGAAGTATTTGATGTGTTTTCTCCCTCACTGCGAGCAGAAGAGTTCAGTGTAGCTGTGACTCTGTCTGACGTTCTCACAGCCTATTCTTACGTTAGTAATTAGGACCAAGATGAAAACCTTTCCTTTTAAAACGGTTTTCATCCACAGGGCCCGGGGTTGCTAATGACGATGTCAGTATCTTAACCTACTATTTTGGCTGTCATTTGCAATTCCACTACCTTCAATTCCATCTCAGTTATCTTGTATGCAGAAATTGGCCAATGCGGCGGCACAGGTGCGAGATTATGCGTCGACCGGGGCATTCGTCGGTGAGAAATGAGGCCCGGGGGCTTCCACACGAGTATGGAAACCCGCCACTCCCTTGGCAACGCCCTACACCCAATTACGCATCGTCCTGTAGGGTTAGGTGTCTCAGCTGGGTTATGCAATTCAGAAGCACCTGTCTGGCTGTTTATAAGGATTAAGTTATTTACGCTCAAAAGAACCCCCTCAGGCACCAGCACCGCACAACCTAGCAAACATGCCAACGCCGGTTTAGAGTGGGGCCAGCACTGGCTAGAAATGTGAGCCCTTGTGTGCTGTAATAGGCCATCGGGCAGCCATAGGGTTGCCAGAGTTAGAATTAGTCAAAACTGGAGACCACCGCCCACACATGCTGTCAGAACCCATTGTGTACCAGGGCTTGGGGGCCTGGCAGGGGAAAGGGGGTGTACAGCAGAGAAATTCATTGCAAACCATAGCAACCAAATTTGAATACATTTTTCAAAGTGTACCTTTATGTTGTCTGGTCTTGACCACAAACCAGACCCGACATTCCGGTCCAGCATCTGGCAACCGTAGGCAGCCGCAGATTAAATAATAAAAGGAGCGCTTACATTTTTCAAAAGGAAACTTGCAAATAAAATGGGTAAACCAGAAAAGTTAAAAATACATGCTAAAACACAGCACAATTTATACAGGTAAAATTGCTCATGTGCAGCAAACACATATCAATTTTTTATCATACTTTCTTTTCCCTCCCTTAGTGGAGTGTCTTACATCCTGTCCACTGACTGCGACAGAGGGCATAACAAAGATAGCAGTGTTTGTTGTGCTCATTTAGCCCAGAGGTGTATATGACGAAGCAGGACTATTGACTATTGACTATGAATTAGTTGGATAGGTTCACTGAATTAAACCCGGAACCATTCCAAAACTAGAACACGGATCGAAAGTAAAAACAGCTGTTCTGGGTTTTACACAGTGAACGTACCCGGCTAATTTAGTAGTCTTGCTTCGTGACATACCCCGCAGTAGGTCTTTATGAGCCACAATTAATTATTATAACCTGTGTGGGGGCCCAATATCATGGCAGCTGGCTGCATTAAAAGGCTGCCCCTGCATTCTACTGTATGTAGGCTACAGTATGCTATTAACTCAGTTCTTCTGGCTAATATTAACAGAATGGCACTCCCGATGAAAAAAAAAAACATATTTTGCTGTTAGTGTAGATATTGGTCTTGCTAAGTAAACATGACACAATCAGTTAATGTAAAAAGAAATGGACTAAGTTTTACAGGTCCAGTAAATGTGTGCCATATTAATGGGATTCATCGGCAGAACAGCAGATTAGCTGGTTTTGATCTCTGATTGGACGCCGCGTAGCGTATGAAACACTGACTGACTGAGGGGAGGTCTGCAGGTCCACGCTTGACAGAACAACATGTTTTGCGCACGAGTGGAAAAAATAGGTCGCTTTCCGCTCGTGTCTGGCCGCGAGATTACTCACATCAGCACTCTCTTTAATGACAGGGACCATCCAGAACAAGTGTATTTAGTGATTTTTTTTTCAGGCCCAATCTGAGTAACAATCTGTCTCGTTGCATGTAACGAGGGAAAAAAAAAAAAAATCCTTCTTGGTGACTATGGTGTATTTCTTTGGCCTGGAGCCAACGGTACGCTTCAGGTCTGCCGTGAGGCACGGTGGCTCGTCCTGGTGTTTATGACCTTTTTTTCATCGGTTTTATGATGCCGTGTAATCCCACATGCTGTTGGGTGTGTACGAGTCACCCTGGCGGGTTACACTCCAGGCCTGAGGCTGCGCTCATCCCGAGCTGCAGTATTAGCTGCTCTCTCACAGCTTCTGGAGACTTTTCGTTTACATATTTGCATGTTTGTTTGGCAGACGACATCACTCACGGGAGCGTTTTCTATTGCTCCAGTGCGCCTTGGGAACTTGTAGGGTCCAATATTCACTCTGGGACATTTTAACTTGCTACTCGAGTGCAAACACAGTGCGGGGTGCGTGAATCGCCTTAAAAAAGAAGAATAAGTAGAAGAATTACATTAGCTGCAGGAAGAGTCCGGCCCATAGAGCACTTTGAAATGATCTATGTGCAGCTGAGAGGGCTGCACATACTCCTCTTAACTCTGAGATGTCTCCTTTATGCCCGACCTGGCAACAGCCGATAATATTGATTCATTGGCTGGTGTGTCACAAGTATAATCTTCCCAGAACTAAATTCTGAGTGACCTTGAAGTTCACTTTCCAAAGGACTGCCAAGGTGTTTTAAAGAGTCTTTAGAGCAGAGGAAGGGCCATGCGTGTGTGTGTGTGTGCTGACGTTTGCCCCAGTACTTGATCTGTGTTTGTTAATTCGTCAAACAAGTAACTTATTTTTTACATTTCCACTAAGTGGAATTATATAAGCGATATAATTGATTATCTGTGTTGCCTGGAAAATGCATCAGTGCGAATATATGGATAATTAGCTTAGGAGACGAATTTACCCAGAGGACTTGGTTGGGACTCTGTCATTAGCATCCTTTTTTTCCACTGTTATGCTTCACTGCCTGCACCTGGCAGAAATTGTCAAATGTCCATCAAAAGAGCCACAGGCACAGGGAAAGGCACTTCCTCTCAGTCCCTGACCCCCAGCACCCCACACCAGCGGCAGGGTACAAATGAACCTGCCTTCTGAAGCATGAAATTTGATGGTAATGTTTGTCAGAGTGACCCAATGAGACCAGCTGTGCCAGAAACCTTTAAGAGATGGACCAGGTGTGTGGGAGTCACTTAGTTTACAGTCATGACTGGGTTTAAGACAGTGACAAGGTGGGTATCGCAGAGAGAACAGGTGTGTGGGCAGGAACCGTTCTGAAGGAATTTACTGTGTGAGCAGTGTTGATTAGATGCAACAGAATGGCCTGCTGGTTAATGTTCACTGAGGGGCTCCTGCAACCGGCAGAACATTCTGTTACGTTTTGAGCATTCCATCTGTTGAACAGGTACACGCCGAAGGGTTTGCTGCGATTTTTAAACATTAGTTGGGAGATGTTTAATGGGATAAATGAGAAAAATGATACCGTTGTGACCTTTGAAATATGTGGCTGATACTGTTATATGTAGCTCATACACTTTGTGGACACTAATGACATAAAATATATGGTATAGATTTCTTGTACTGTTCTTATGTTTTGCCTTCAAATATCTGAAGCCAATTTTTGAAGCCAATACTAATATTGCTAATGTGAGTACCAATTATGTATTTTCCTTGTCAATGTGTGGTTTGAAAATGCTGTGTGGTTATTGTGCGTTACATATTATTGACAACATTGCAGCATTGATTTGAAAGCAAAATGTAATTTGATATTGAACCGTAAATATATTTGTAAATTGGATGGCAGGCTAACATCTGCCACATTAGGAATTATGTTCCTTAAATACAGGTGGAAACCTGCAAGCAGCCTGCTTAATCCAGCAGCAGTGTGCAACAGGCAATGCAGAGTATTACATTACAGTACATTAATGTACAGTTGATTAGACTAAGCAGCAGACAATCCTCCCCTGGAGCAAGGCAGGGTTAAGGGCCTTGCTCAAGGGCCCGATGGCTGTGCGGATCTGATTGTGGCTACACCGGGGATTGAACCAGCGGCCTTGCGGGTCCCAGTCATGTACCTTAACCGCTACAGGCCGCCCTAGTAGATGTCGTTTTTCGAGAAAACATCCTGAAATCATCGCGGCGCAATCAAAAGAGAGCGGTAGGACGGGAAACTGAGAGTGATCTGCAGCAGACGGTCTATCGAGTTCGGGACCCGTAGCCCTCTGCCCACGTCCTCTTCCCCATCGCCTCCTCCCCCTCCTCATCCTCCTCCTCCGCGGCGCGCTTCAGCTCTGAGAGCTCTCCGCCGGCGGACACCCACTCCCGCGCCGGGAACAGTGTAATCTCCGGCCGCTCGCCCGGCAGCGGAGGCTTGGCTGTGAAAAAACCCGCAGACTCCGGCTCCCACGCTGCCCAGTCCGCCCCCGCGGAGGTGGGCGGGAGCGGCGCTCACCGCAGGCAAGTCAATTATCCAAACAGGCTATCATTCGCTGAGTGAACGCCGTAAAAAACGGGGATCACATTAGCCGTGAATAAAATCCTATTTTCCCCCCAGTGAAACGCATCGGCCCGGCGGCTAAGGCGTTGACCTCAAGCAGTCCTGCCTGTGATCAAAGGGACATTTCAAGGCGCATTTCTTGAGAATATGTGTTGGTTAATGTGTCACATTCATATTAGCATTTTCTGAATAATATACCATGCCGTTATGAAATCACATACATGAGGAATTCATATTCCAAAATAATATGTTATTTTGGGCGGCACGGATGGTGCAGTGGGTAGCACTTCCTACCTTTCACCTAATGTATGCTGGGATAGGTTCCAGCCCCCCTGCGACCCTGTTCAGGATAAGCGGGTTAAGATAATGGATGGATGGATGGATGGAATATGTTATTTTCAGAGAGTTCCATGTTGGGACAAGTTTCACAGATTTCATGTGGTTTTTAGATCAACGTGTGGTTAAAGTGTGCATTCTCAGCTTTTATTTTTATACAATTTGGTTTCACTATGTAGAAATTATGCATAGCACCTACTTTTCAGGGCACCATAATGTTTGGGACACATTAATGTCACGTCAGTGAAAGTAGTCATGTTAAGTACTTTGTTGCATATACTTTGCATGCAATGACTGCTTGAAGTCTGTGACCCATAGACGTCACCAGGAGCTGAGTATCTTCTCTGGTGATGCTCTGCCAGGCCTGTTCTCCAGTCATCTTTGGCTCATCCTTGTTTTTGGGGCTAATTGCTAGTTTTCCTCTCAGCATATGAAGCGGCTGTTCAGTTGGATTCAGATCAGAGGAATGCCCAGTCAAGAATTTTCCTGTTTTTGGCCTTTGTTGCTTTTGAAGTATGTTTGGGATCCTTGCCTTGATGTAGGATGAAGCACCGTCCAATGAGTTTGGAGGCCTTTGGCTGTAGTTCAGTAAATTAATGTTTCTTTTCACTTCTGAATTAATTCTGCTGCTGCTATCAGCAGTCATATCATCAATGAAGACTAGTGAGCGAGTACCTGTGGCAGCCATAAATATCCAAACCATAACCTCCCTCCATCACCATGTTTTACAGATGAGTGGGTGTGCTCTTTGAACTCATTTAGGAACTTATTAGCAAACTGTAACCTAGCCTGATACACTCACTGAGCACTTTAAGTACACCTACTTATTCATGTGGTTATTTAATCATCGTGTGGCAGCAGTGCAATGCATAACTTCATGCAGATATGGGTCAGGAGCTTCGGTTAATGTTCAGATCAACCATCAAAATGGGGAAAAAATGTGATCTTAGTGATTTCAACCGTGCCATGATTGTTGGTGTCAGTATTTCTGTAACTACTGATATCTGGGGATTTTCACACCCAACAGACACTAGAGTTTACTTAGAATGGTGCAAAAAACTAAAAACATCCAGTGAGCAGCAGTTATACAGACAGAAATGCCTTGTTGATGAGAGAGGTCAATGCAGAATGGATAGACTGGTTTGAGCTGACGGAAAGGCTACGGTAACTCTGTAGAATTGTGGTGAGCAGCATCTCAGAATGCACAACATGTCGAACCTTGAGACAGATGGGCTACAACAGCCGAAGACCACGTCGGGTTCCACTTCTGTCAGCCAAGAACAGAAAGCTGAGGCTGCAGTGGGCACAGGCTCACCAAAACTGGAGAGCTAAAGACTGGAAAAACGTAGCCTGGTTTGATGAATCTCGATTTCTGCTGAGGCATACAGATGGTTGGTTCCTAACAACATGCTCAGTGAGTGTATGTGTGTACACCAGTGATGCATCCACCTAGGAAACATGATTCCATGAATGACTATTTTCTAAAATATTCCTCATTTATATTCCTAATATTTGTGATTTGTGTGATAATTAGCATGCTGCCTTATACCGCTTCTCTGTGAAATTGATCGTTTTGTTGGGCTGACTTCCAGAGCTCGCCAAAGCCCACAGAAAGTAATGGGAGCTCTTCGGCTTTTTGTGTGAGCTGTCTTCCTGTTCAGTGTTTTAACCAGACAGCAGAGGTTTGATAAAGGCGCAGTTGTTGTTGTTAATCGCACTCAGAGTAAAAGCCGGGACACCGAGCCTGCACAACCTCCTCGATCAAATACCAGCTCCCAAATCAGGGCACCATCAGTCCAACCTGAAACCATAAATGTGTGTTAACACAATGAGTCTTTGGTCCATTTGTGAATGTGCAGTATATCCATGCGATGCCTCAGTGCAATATCCACGTGATGCCTCAGTGCGCCTGCCAATCCAGTATTCAGTATTCAGGTTTTGCCAAAGCATTTTTCTTGTATGTAATTATGTATATGTTCTGATGGAATCTTTATTCTTTTTGAACAAAAAGCCATCATTGGAGCCAATACCCAAGTAGTTGTTTTTCCTTTAATGACATTGAATCATGTGCATCTATGGAGCCACTGTTGAAAGAAAAGGTAGAAATAGTACAAAGAGAAACACTTCAGACATCAAACCTGACTTTCTGAATTTCTACATGTGTAATTACTAGAATAAATTAAAATGAAACATCAAACGTTAATCATTAATAATATGTTGTTCTAATTTCCATCATAATTATGATTAGAGGTTGATAATCTATATTTACCTATGCATGCCCCAGCATAGGTAAGAGTCCACCACCAAACGCGTGGCTAATGACCCATCACCAATATTCATTAGCAGTGGAGCTGGGGTTATTTTTAGCCAGCCGTGAGCTGTCTCAGTGATGGATGCTTCACTGAGCTGGACGGGTTCCCTCCAGCTCCCACGGCTCAGAGAATGGAGAGATTACGTATGGCTGTGTGTTCGGGTGCATGGCAGACCCTGCCCACCTTCAGTCTGCTGAGTATTACTGCAGCATGCAGATGTGAGACAAAATCAAAATCAAAGCGATACGCGTATATACACATAGTTCTGAATAACTTGGTCTAGACAAAGATTGATGTGTGCGTTGAGACACAGAAGGACATAGCCTTCGCTTCCTGATTTTTATAAAGCGATTAGTAGGAAACAAACTTGTAGCTTTGGGGCAAAAAAATAGAAATTTCTACTTTGAGAAAGTCTTGGAAACATAAAAAGTAAATCTCCGTGTGTGTTTTGTGGTATTCGGGGTGTAGAGGGTATACCCACTTGTCAGAGAGAAAATACAGAAAAAGATTCATATCTTTAATATTCACTCAGCCCCTGATTTAGAATAGATCCACATAAACTAGGTCACCTGGATTTTATGTAAATGGAGGGAGTCTACCCCGGGTGCTTCATATAATGGGGACACGACAGACTGATGCTTTAATTTGGATCCGACCCAAGGTGTGTGTGTGCCTGTGTGTGTTAGCGAGAGAGAGAGAGAGAGAGAGAGAGAGAGAGAGAGAGAGAGCAGAGGTGTGTGAGAGACCGTGTGTGATTTGCTATTGTCAAATTACTATGAAATAGTGGTTCAATAGAAAATATAATTTTTTTATCAATGTATGTTCTTGCTTTAACTAAACCGATTTTACGGTCCATTTGCATATCCTGAATAAATAGCCCCCCCCCCGGGTCTCCTCCACACCCCTATGATCCTGATCCCTGACTGGCTGATCTCCCCCGTCCGCAGGAAACTACGGCGAGAGTGGCATGGAGGCATTCAAGGACATGGCGGGCAAAGAGGGGATCTGCATCGCGCACTCGGACAAGATCTACAGCAACGCCGGGGAGCAGAGCTTCGACCGGCTCCTGGGGAAACTGAGGAGCCACCTGCCCAAGGCGCGCGTGGTGGCCTGCTTCTGCGAGGGCATGACCGTGCGCGGGATCCTCATGGCCATGCGCCGCCAGAACCTGGTGGGGGAGTTCCTGCTGGTCGGCAGGTCAGTAAAGGGGAAGGGAGTTCCTGCTGGTCGGCAGGTCAGTAAAGGGGGAGTTCCTGCTGGTCGGCAGGTCAGTAAAGGGGGAGGGAGTTCCTGCTGGTCGGCAGGTCAGTAAAGGGGGAGTTCCTGCTGGTCGGCAGGTCAGTAAAGGGGGAGTTCCTGTTGGTCGGCAGGTCAGTAAAGGGGGAGGGAGTTCCTGCTGGTCGACAGGTCAGTAAAGGGGGAGTTCCTGCTGGTCGGCAGGTCAGTAAAGGGGGAGTTCCTGCTGGTCGGCAGGTCAGTAAAGGGAGAGGGAGTTCCTGCTGGTCGGCAGGTCAGTAAAGGGGGAGTTCCTGCTGGTCGGCAGGTCAGTAAAGGGGGAGGGAGTTCCTGCTGGTCAGCCAGTCAGTAAAGGGGGAGTTCCTGCTGGTCAGCCAGTCAGTAAAGGGGGAGTTCCTGCTGGTCGGCAGGTCAGTAAAGGGGGAGTTCCTGCTGGTCGGCAGGTCAGTAAAGGGGGAGTTCCTGCTGGTCGGCAGGTCAGTAAATAAGAACGGCTTCCCTTCTGCCCGTTGGGGCCGGTGCTGGTGTGCGTGAAGGACTCTTATGAGACGACCAGCCGTCCTTATTTTACTAGAGTAAGCGATGTTCCCTGACCACTCCGTGATTTTGTATCTGGTGTCTTAGGCTTGTTAGCACGTCTAAGCCTCTAGTTCAGGGCGTTTGCCCATCTCAGGTTCCGTTCTCCCACAGCTCTGTGCGAGGTCAGGGATTGTGTGTTCTTTTGGGCTGTGTGTCCCACCCAGCTTCTGCGTTACAGAAGGACGAGAGTTGTGGTACGGATGTCGACAATATCTACAAGAGCTGTATCAGTCATTGTGACTTTCTTTTATACAGCAGGACAATGCATTTAAGGAATGCATTTGGCATTTTCATGCAAAGTTTGGATGACATATGAGAGAGCAGACATAGGAGAGAATACTATAGTGAGGGAGAGGGATCGAGGAACGAAATAAATGGTAAATAACTGACTAATTTAGAAGATCAACAGGGTTCTAAAAAGGTATCCAAAGGCTTTTGGCTCTGTCTCAAAGAGGCAGTTCATGTGTGCTCAGAAGTTTATACTTAGCGCCGGAATCCGATAATTATTCAATGTCTTGTCACGGGGGAAATCGTTTTACAACAGCTTAGTTGGGAAAATAGGAGTTTGATCTGAAAATATGCACACTTTGACGAAAATTGCAATTTTCAGTATGGATCAGTATGGAACATCAAGCGAAAGCTTGAGGGTGATCCGAAAAGCTCCAAAACACAGAAAATATGTGTGTGGGCGTTTAAGGTATAGGTGTCTTTAAAATACCACTGCTCTCTCACTTGGGGAGGGGAGGCTAAATTTTAAGAAATTTTAATCAAGCATGTCCTCGTTACTGAAAGAGGCTTTGAAGATACTGAAGCCCTACAGAAGCAGGATGAAAATATTACATGCTCTAAATACTTATGGTTGGCTTAGTTTACATTAGAGTTATTTAGCTGATGTTTTATCCAAAGCAACAGTTGATTTTTTGAGAAAGCAGGGGACAATCCCCCCTGGAGCAATGCGCGGCTAAGGGCCTTGCTCAAGGGCCCAACAGCTGTGCAGATTTTATTGTGGCTACCCCACTACTATAGCAACTAGGCTACAGGCTGCCCCTTATATTCTGAACTGTCAGAATACTGTATTTCACAAGAAACATGCTCTTTACATTCCTAGCATCATCAGCTGACAGTGTGTAAGGAGGTCCTGTGCATCTTCTACATCTACTCCTCATCATCCTCATCACTGTCATCATCATCATCATCATCATCATCATCATCAGTCCAAAAATCCACAAGCAGGTGACGGTACTGGCTGTAACAATCATATCTTCCCAGGTTCTCCCAGAGTTCTGTCCAGGTAACTCTCTTTTGACCTTATGTGCCTTTTTAGAATTTTCATACAAAAATCTACAGTGGGCTCCAGAATTATTGGAGAAAGAAGACTGCATATAATAAACAACATGGATAATGATCTATATTGCATGTTCAAACATGGGAAAACGATATAAATATATTTCAATCCATGTACTACTCAATGTTTGATGGCAAAATGAAATTAAAATGAAATTAAACCAGGGGTGCCAATAATTGTGGAACCTGTTTTTTGGGGAATATTTTTTTAATAGTTTTTTTTAATGGTTGATTCCATCAATAATAAAGCACACTGCTTTACACATGTTGGAAAATAAAGCAATAACTGCTTCTGTTTTAGTTAAAAAAACAACAACTATTAACTATTGTTTCTTTTTTGTCTGTTTTGGCTTTAATTGAGAATGTGTCTTTCTACATTTTCTTGTACAATGCACAAGCAAACAACAACCACCACCCCCCCCCCCCTCCTCTCTGCACACATGTAGCATATGTCTCTGTCTTTTGGGTCTTTTGAGGATGTCCTCTAGTCACCCAAAATGCAGAGCGCCGACCTTGGAGGTTAGCAAGCAAGCGTGCCGGTGGCAGAAAGCCCCATCATTGATGAATCGAGGCGAGTGACGGAGATTGGAGTGTTCCATGTCCCTGCCCTGCAACACTCACTCTGACAAGGGCGGGGGTGGCAAAAGGGACAAATCCATCTTCTTAATTGGCTTGTTATCTGAGGTGACTTGCTTTCTGTCTGATGGCCAACATCACACTCTCAGGTGAAGCGCCTGAACAAAGCCAAAGGGCCACCTTTGAGAAGGATACAATCTAAATGCTAAACTGTGTATAAGTCACAAAATCCAAAATGACCTCCACCTCTTCACCTTGTATATACAGTATACATGAAACCGAGTGATAGATTTTCTCCACATGTAATGTAGCTATTTTGACTGCTTAATAGTCCATCTTAATTTAACAGAATGTATTAGTTATTTCATTCTGAGGAACAGAAAGTCTTAATCTCATACAGTTGGGGTCTTTTTGTGAGATAATTCTAATTTTGCCATATTTGCACACGTTTGTGTTTTTTCGTACCATAATATTACAAATGCATCCTGCACAAAGCTCTCCATGCAACAATGTGAGATCACACCACATCCTTTGCTGTGACAACTTTATTTTTAATCTCGGCTAGCATGCACGACAACAAAACATTATTGTTCACTGTTGATAGTTAACATTTGGAATTTAGCAGATAATCTTGGCAGACAATCTCTTAAGATGCTTTTGTTTAGTCATCATGTGTCACCTTTAACCATTGGTTTTGTAATATTCAGTTACAAAATAATCAAACCAATACCCCTAGAATATTTTTCTTTTTTTGAGAATATAAAAAGTGGAACTGGAATCACACCATAAGGGTTGGAATCTATAAGAACTATAGTTTATGTTGGTTGTTGAAAATGTATTTGATTTTGTAAACTCGTGCCTGTGTGTTCACTGATTTTAGAAAAAGCAAGAAACTGTGAAATGACAAGAAACTGTGGCGGAATTACTATGACAAAAATAAATGTAATATGATTTCGAAAAATTCACAAATGGTTAATACATAGGCCAGATCAGGCAGGATTACTGCATCACTCGAAGGCAAGGTATTTTATCCCTTAATCGTTCTGATATGAAATGCGTTTGGTATTATGACTCGCCCGTAGGAAATGCTCTGGCTCTGCTGCTTTGCTCAGCATGCTCTGTCATGCTCTTTTTACCGGGAGATTTAGCTCTATAATGCCTCCCAGGCATTTTTCAAATTAAACAGCACATGCCACGCGTCCGTCTCGTAAGATTCCTGTGACATTGTCGCAGCGCTGCAGCGACATTTACGCGACTTCCGTGACTCTGTGAGAATGTTACGTGTTACCTCGGATCCTGTGAAAAAGTCATATAGAGTATTGCTGTAAAAGGGAGTAGGGGATTTAGAGGAAAGAGAAACGGATTTGAGGAAAGAGAAATTATCAGGGGAGGGGTAACACTGATGTCCAAAACCCCGTGTTTAGCACAGCATTTCCGTTCGCAGACCTGCTGGGATTGGCCCAAAAAACAAAGAAATAAAAGTTACATTCAGACGGGATGTCTTGGTGTCATAAAAAATGCATCAAAGGTGCTGATGAAACAAGTGTAGGATGACGAGTGCATACCCTTTAGACTTTGATACAATGCTCCTTCAATGGCAGTTGTCCAGGCTCAATGCTGTATGGTTGTGTTGGGAACAGAAGACAAGCACAAGAAAGAATGCTGCCATACAAGAGGCAGAAAACTTTAGCCGAGAGTGGCAGAATGCATACGGCAGAGACAGAAGGTGATATTTGCTAGGTTTCGTGTTTTCGGTGTATTGTATTGTGTCTATGTGGTTAGTGTTTTCGTGTTTTTGTTACCTCTGTGCGCACCGTAGCCCCCCTGTCAGTTTGTTTCACCTGTTTCACTTCCTGATTGTTTCCCCACCTGATTATTTAAACCCCTTTGTTTGTTCAGTTCCCGGCCAGATTGTTACGTGTTTATGCCAAACTCTCCAGCGTTTTCTGATTGATACCTGTTACAACCCGTTTCGTCCCAGACCTCTGAGTTTAACTTATTCCCGTCTATCTGATTCTGACCCGTAGTTTCTCGACCCGTTTCTGTTTTTCGACTTTTGATTAATCAATTACAGCAGGTGATTACAGTTAAGTGCAGAGTAATAAACGAAAAACCAGCAGACCCTGTAGCTCTCCAGGACCAAGGGTTGGGGACCACTGCCATAGAATGAGTGAACGAGTGTGCGTTCCTGGGTGTCTCGTTCAGAGGGCTTATCTTGATCAGTGCTTCGTAGCTGCTCACATTCAGGGCTGGATTCTCTGTGGATCACTTGGGTCACACAAGGCGCAGCTCCTCTGCCAGCAAAGACCGACCAATGGGACACGGCTTACATGTCACGGTTCACCGTTCCTGCTTAGCCCGATTGAAGCCATATTTAACACCTAAGACTTGCGATTACATGTACATTTTAGAAGACAATTTTAATCCAAAGCGACTTACAATGCAAGTGCAAAGCTTCTGAACAAGTATGAAGCATCAAATCCATAAATAGCAAAACACGCACGTAGTTACAACCAAAAATAGTCCTAAGTGCAAGTTTTCTTTTTACATTTATTTATATAGGGTATACAAGAGGGATATTGGGCGGGGGGAGGGGTGTAAATCAGGAGGGAGGACAAAGGTACAGTCTGAAGGGAGCAAAGTCTGGATATACATTGGGGCAGTCCCCTTAGCAGCCTGGAACGCCAACACTAGCGCCTTGAAGCAGATGCTTGTGGAAATAGGCAGCCAGTGGAGGGCTATGAAAAGTGGGGTGACATGAGCCGACCTGGGCTGACTGGTGGTCAGGCAGGCTGCAGCATTCTGGACCAGCTGGAGGGGCTTGATGGCAGGGAGACCAGCCAGGAGGGAGTTGCAGTAATCTCCCGCCTGGACTAGGAGAGCTGCGTGGCTTTCTCCATCAGAAGATGATGGATACGGAGTATGTTATGGAGGAAGAACCAGCAGGTTCTGACAGTGGAGGATGTGTGTGGAGCTAGGCTGACATGGTCATCATGGGTTCACCACAAGATTCTTGGCTGTGCGGGAGGAGGATACTACAAAGTCCTCGACGATCAATGAGAGGTCGATTGTCAGAGAGGACAGCAGGGATGTAGAGAAGCTCAGTCTTGCCAAGGTTAGGCTTCAGGTGGTGGGAGGTCATCCACATAGAGATGTCAGCCATGGTGACCACAGTATCAGTAGGGAAGAAAAGGAAGAGTTGATATGATGCTTTTACAAAGTTATCTGGTTGCATTGAAGAATTGTAAACACAGAATTCTGGTCTCCCCTCTACTGCAAGCATTTTTTAAATATTATTCTCTGGGCTCAAATAAGGGATTCAGCTTTCCTGAAAAGTGGACTGATTAGCTTGAAGCTTGAAGCTAAAAAGGATCCATTTGGGGATTGTTGAAATCATAATTCTCTCCCCCAAAGCAGAACCTCTGCTGCCCCAGTATCATCTTTTTATCTGCAACATGTACAATTAAATTTGAATTTCCTAAAATAACCTATTTGTAGGCATCAAAGTATTTTTTTAAAGGTTTTTAATGTATATGGCGAAATACTCAATGTCACTATCAATGTCAAAATCTATTGCCACCGGAGCAGGGGAAGGGTTGTTTATGTACTTGCTGATTGAATATTTAAAGTATCTATTTTAGAAAATGGTGCCGTGGTCTAGATATGCTCATGTAAAGGGACATGGGCCTTCCCCCAGGGAAGCTGTCATATTTGCGAAGGCTCCAGACTTTGATGTGGCATGAGAGAGACATTGCCCAGAGTTCCATGTGACTGACAGTAGGTCCTGAAGTTCTGCAGCTCTCTCCGCCCGCCTCTCCGCCCCACGGCAAGCGGACTCGGTCCCAGGCGTTATTCCAGGCATCTCCGGGACTGCGGAGTAGAGGCTAGAACACTGGACTCTGGATCAGATGTAGGGTCAAATCATACCAAAAGGAAATCAGCATGTATGTGTTCAGTAATAGATGAGTAGTGTCCCAAATGGATGGGTGGTAAACACAGATGAATTATGCTCTGAACAGCCAGACTGGGAACAGAAGAAACAATGGCTATAGCTGCTCGTCCTCAGTGTGCTGAGCAGTATTGTTTTTCTTCCAATCTTGTTTTATTCTGGCCGGGATACCCCGTAGAGTGTAATATATGGATCTCAGTCGCTTTCTGTGTAACTTGTGCCTTTTCAAATTCGTCAAGAAGCCTAGTACAGAAAAATGGAGGAACACAGATTGCAGCAGGAATATGGAATAGAGAAACATGATGTCATGGGACTATGCTGTTTCCGTTACAGAAGACTTTGACCACAGCTTTCAGTTTAGCATATCAAATAACAATTGATAATTGATAGAATTGGCATTGATGGAAGAGAGCATTTGCCAGTTAGCCATGGAATGTGAAGTAACTAATTGAGCATGAAATTCAGACTGGTATTTTGTGGCATGCCACCTTCATTTGGGAACCGTCCCCTAAAGCCTGATTTATACTTCTGCGTGGATTCTACGCGTAGCCCCTACGCAGTTGAGAGCATTTATACTTGTGCGTTGGGGTGTCTGCGTCGCCCTGCAATTACACCGCCAAAACGCTCGTTTTCGTCGTCATTATATCCCATAATAATTTGCGATTAACTGTATGGATCTTACTTCCGTTAAATTAATGGCGGCTGAAAACAGCGGCGGAGTTCACAAAGAACTGTCCACAAGTGCAAGTACACAACGAGCTCGACATTTTGTTTTATTTACACTTTATAAACAACATTTGAATTGCTTAACACACTGAAATAACCTATGTAACGTTTTAAGCCCCCGTGAGCTAGCCAGCTAAATTGCTTGTAATTACGCATCACGTAATCACTTTACTTTCACTCTGACAACTTTCTGCTTTTAACGTGCGTCTCAATCACGTGCTGCTAACACACCTTCGAAGTCGACTTTTTTTGGAGGACAGATTACTAATAAGGCAAAGAGGCATCAAGTCAACTGATTTCGGTTTCGGAAGCAGCACAGGCGATTGAAACTGATCAATGGCGGGGCAGCCGGAAATGCATAATTCAATGCTACCAAGCGGACCAATAACAGTTCTTGCGGTCCGCGTCGCCGCGATTTCTGGGGAGGTGCGCGTCAGGCACCGCCTCAGGCACCACGCCGTAGTCTTCGCGTCGACTTGACGCAGAAGTATAAATCAGGCTTAAGACTGCCACAGTCCAGGATAGCTGCGTGTCCATATGCATGTGCCACTGCACAGAATGCCAATTTTTTTGTTCTGTTACAGAAATTGTCGCCGTGAAGTGTTTTATTTTCACATAAATACGTTTGGCATTAATACTATAAGCCTTGCTCAGACTCACATTCTCTTACTTGCTTCTGTCTCCAGGGACACAATCAGTGAGGCATTCCTCTGCCTGGCTATCATGAGGCATGGGAGGAGCTGTCATTCTCCATCAGAAATAAGGTGGAGGCAGAGCCTTCACTGCCTCTCATGCGCAAGGTGAAAGCTGTCACTGTCAGTCAGAACGTGGAGGAGCCTTCACTGTCAGTCAGAATGTGGAGAAAGTGTCACTTGCTCTCAGCCACAGGGTGGAGGTGTCATTGGGACAGCATTGCCCCCCCTCTGAATTAATGTTTTTCAGTAGCTGTAACATAGTATTATTATTTGTTTTAAAAAGACTGATAAAAATTTAAAAAAATCTTGTCGTGTAGTTTTGCAATCAAATACATTTATTATTCTAAGCAAGTCTTCTCTCAGAGTGTAATTTCTGTGGAGAAATGCCCAACTTTTGCCAGACTTTTGGGATTTAAAGAGACCTTAAAATATCTACAAGGGGTTTTTGCACATAGAATGGTTTCCATCTAACTAATAGTAGGCTATTAGCCATATGGCTCAGAGCCAACAGCTCTGTCTGAGGCATTTTTCTGTATAACTCAGAATGGGCAGAGGTACAGTAGCTAATTGACATGGGACTGGATTTAAATTAGCATTCTGAGTTTAAGATCGTAAAATATCTTCACTGTTTTCTAATGCCAGGATGGAGACCCTTATACCCATATGTTGGTGTGTAGTGGTTTGGAGAAAATTGCATCCTGCACAATTTGCACATTTGGATCCCGGAACCAGGAATCTACCTACTCCAAGCAGAATCTGAGTCAAGGGACACTAGGCACCTACGCCTCAGTTGGTGTCTGACTGGCCTGCGTTGCCGCAATGAAACAAAAGCATTTTTTTCCACAATTACTGTGATTCACATTGAGACCTGACATTACATTACATTATTGGCATTTGGCAGATGCTCTTATCTAGAGCGACGTACAGTTGATTAGACTAAGCAGGAGACAATCCTCCCCTGGAGCAATGCAGGGTTAAGGGCCTTGCTCAAGGGCCCAACGGCTGTGCGGATCTTATTGTGGCTACACTGGGATTAGAACCACCGACCTTGTGTGTCCCAGTCATTTACCTTAACCACTACACTACAGGCCGCCCCTTGTCACATGTCACTGTGTTCCAGCAACACTGAAAGCAGTTGGACGACATTCTCCAATAGCATCAGTGAGAGCGGTCGCTATTAAACAGAGCAGTGTGTATCGCTACCATATCCGTGCACTATTGAAGCAATGGATTCCAATTGGGCTTGTTGATCATGGATGAGTGGCAGCACGGTTGGTGTAACAAGGAGGTCTTGGGTTCGAATCCCGGTCGGCCGGGGCCTCTCTGCGTGGAGTTTGCATGATCTCCCTGTGTTCGTGGGTTTCCTCCGGGTACTCCGGTTTCCTCCCACAGTCCAAAGACATGCAGGTTTGGCTGATTGGAGAGTCTAAATTGCCCGTGGGTATGAGTGTGTGAGTGAATGGTGTGTGTGAATGGTGTGTGTGCCCTGCGATGGACCTGCGACCTGTCCAGGGTGTATTCCTGCTTTTCGTCCAATGTATGCTAGGATGGGCTCCAGCAACCCTGTTCAGGATAAGCGGGTTAAGATAATGGATGGATGGATGGTTCTTGGATGAGTGTTATTGGCGGACTTGGAGATGGGCAGGAAGCCAAGATAAGTACAGCAGCTGTGTGTGTTTGTTTGTTTGTGTCGCTGTGCGTGTGTGTGAGAGAGAGGGAGAAATACTAACATACACACTTTATTAATGCACTGGATTGTTATAATTCATAATTACAGGATTATTTCATAATAAATATCCATCAGGTACAGTTATTCATCAGGTAATCAGGGATTACAAAATCAGTTTATACAAGCATGTTGGTGTTAGTTCAGTTCAGTCCTCTGACTCAGATTGTAATTTTACACCGATCCTATCAATGAGGCCATATCTGTTTTAAATTAAAGTTTAAAAGTAAATAAAATAATGACAATTATCTATATTAAAAAACCATTGTATTAATTATATCATTAATAAAATGAAAGACGTTTAGAAAGACATGAAAACTTCAACTGCATTCCACAGGGACTCATTTGAAATTTGAATAGGCACTAATAGAAGATGGGTAATTGTTTTTTTTCCCCCAAAAAACAAAATGATTAAAATGTCATTTAATGGGCTCTCTCGTTAAAAATAAATACGTCGAGTTAAATGTATTTTTTTCCCCCCTGAAGGCCTGGCTGTGCCCACCCACACCCCCCCCTACATGGAGGCTACAGGCTACAGCGCCCACCCACACGCTGTGTTGTGTAACATACTGCTGTGAGGGTGACAAGAGTATTCACTCTCTCCTCACTTCACAGTCCAGCAGAAGTGTGCAGGGACATTGGCCTACTGATCTTTCATCTGCTCTAAGAGCCCTTCAAAACATAAATTGTTTCTCCTGAATATATATTTTTTGTTGTTCCATTGAGTTCAATAGGATAATTTATAAGGAGAAACTATTCTTGTATTATCTACTGCATATCTGGCGGATGGTTTGCGGCTCATTTGTTACCTTGGACCCGTGATGACTTGCATCCATTTAGCCAACAAATGTGTAAAGCAGTGTGCTTTATTAATGAGTCAATGGAGTCAACCAAGGTTGTACATTTAGCAAATAAAACATACATTTCCCCCCAAAAAACAGGTTTCACAATTATTGGGACCCCTGGTTTAATACTTTGTGCAAACACCCCTGACGAAGATGACACGAGATGTTTTTTTCTAAAATAAAAAATAAAATAGCAACAAAAAAAAAACACTACTAATGAGCAGTTTATTATCAGTCATCAGTTCGAACACATTGCATCTGCCTACACAGTCCCAATGGGTCCTCCCACCGAGTCTATATGAGAGGAACAAATGTAGCAAAAATAGAGCCGAGCCCAATCAATCCAGCAGCAATGTCCACCTGAGGCATAGGACAGGCATCAAACTTCAAACCTGCCTTTGCTTTTCAGTAGTCTGTGCAGAAATAAACAGACCCCTCTGACTCGGGAAGAAACAAGATGGGGCTGCACAAGTCACGCATTTTGCCCAATTTTTCCTGTACTGATTTTTTTTAATTCAGGAAAATCGATACATACAAATCAAAACGAAACTACAATGCTCGGTGCAGTATGTACGCTCACTGAGCACTTTATTAGGAACACCTGTACACCTACTTATTAATGCGATTATCTAAACAGCTAATCGTGGGGCAGCAGGGCAATGCTTAAAATCATGCAGATATGGGTCTTCAATTAATGTTCACATCAACCATCAGAATGGGGAAAAAATGTGATCTCAGCAACTTTGACCGCAGAATGATTGTTGGTGCCAGACGGGGTTTGTCTGAGAATGATTGAGAAATGATTGCGGAGAATGATTGCAAAAACAAAAAAAATCATCCAGTGAGCAGCAGTTCTGCAGACAGAAACGCCTTGTTGATGAGAGAGGTCAGAGGAGAATGGCCAGTCTGTAAGTGTCTGTTGGTATGGGCATGGCGGGGGGAGGTCTCTAGAATGTGCAGAGAATGGTGTGAAAAACAAAACATCCAGTGAGCAGCAGTTCTTTGGGCAGAAATGCCCTGTTAATGAGGGGTCCGAGAAGGGCCAGACTGGTCGAAGCTGACAGGAAGGTGACAGTAACACAAATAACCACACATTACAACAGCGGTATGCAGAAGAGCATAGGCTACAGCAGCAGAAGTTGCTACTGAGTGTGTAATCTAACTTTTTAAGTTCAATGTTTTTTAAAGTCTGTTTTGCATGATTGACTCATTTATATTGCTGCACACAAAAATAGAAAGTTCAAATTCAAATAGAAAGTTATAAACCCTAAAGTTTATTCCTGAGTGAATAACTGCCCTTCCTTCACCTCTGTCCACACTGTCTTGTTATCCTCAGAGAAAGAACCCTTGTGTATATATACTGTTTGCAATATTAGAATTGTAAATTGATGTCTTATGGAGAGAGTTATGGCATATAATCCCGTTAGTCTCAATAAAATGAGACTGAGTGGGAATTTGATTGAGTTAACCTTTTAACAGGTTAAAAACTGTGTAGTCTGTACAAACAAAAAAAAACTAAAATTAAAACTAAAAAAAGAAATGGAAATAAAGTTAAATTCATGTAACTTGAAATTATTCATTTTCACAAAGATTGAAATAGCTTGCTAGGAAATGTACAGCTCTGTAGTCTGGAGACTGAGATCCAAGATGAGTGATTCACTCACTCTTCGTCATAAATAGAGGGGAAACAGGTTGGCATGTTATTGTCCTTACATACCGTGTTGCTCCTTCTCCGGATACCTATTGCTATGTTTGTTTGTTAGGAGACTGCTGGGCAGAAGTAATGTCAATCTCTGGGTTTTTACGTGATCTTTTTTGTGTTGAATTCCTTGAAGTGAAGGTGGCGTCGGGTGCCTGCGGAGCTTGGAGTGGGAGTTGCGTGTGAACGAGCTGAAGCATTGGGCCATTCTTACATAACACTCCGCCTCCTCTCCGTGGGAGGTGGAGAGCTGTGTAGAAAATCCACGTGTTCCTACCAGCGTGCATGTCAATGCATTCTCACCCTATATGCCCACGGTACATGATGGCAATGCACACATACATACTGTACGGTATATAACCATTGTTTTGATGTTATCAAGGTTCAGATACGGCTGCAGTTTCAACTAATGCAAAATGGTGAATTAGATAAAAAGGAAAATCAATAACTGCTACAGTATAGACATTATATCCAGAGCGACGTACAGCGAAGTTCAGATCGAACACGGGAACAAGTGCGATGAGGACCCTAGAGGACAGTACGGTTCCGAGTCCTAGCGTGACCATACAGATACAATCAGAACCCTAGACAAAGAGTATAGACAAAAAGTTCAGATCAAATGCATTAATTTTCATGATTAAAGTGGAGATGGCACAGAGAACCCTGTTGATTACAACGTAATACAGTTATTGTGTTTATTTTTTACGTGTAATACCCAATCAGCAGTGAGATTTGGATAATACTTGAAATGCCCTTACGCTAAATAGTACGGGTTACATGACATTACATTACATTATTGGCATTTGGCAGACGCTCTTATCCAGAGCGACGTACAACAAAGGGTTCAGTCCTTGGATGGGTCACACCATTGACTTTAACATTGTTTCCACTTGGAGGCGATGCAGTGGAGTAAAGCCGGCACCTGATGTGTTCAGATCAGATTCAGGAGCCATGATGGCTCAGGGTCATGATCTCTTGCTGAACTGTGCATGCGTCTTCGTTCATCGAGGGAACGGGTGAGCAGTGAGAGCCGTACAGAAGTGGTAGGGGATTGCCTGTACCATCTGTGCCCCTGAAGTGGCACATTTTTATCTTTCTGAGATGCAGGGCTAAGGGGAATTGGAAGGGTGTAATTTGGCAAGAACCGCACTCCATATGTTTGAACATGCCTCAGGGGTCCATGTTTGTTTTTGCCAGACTGACCCAGATTAAAGGTTAGGCCTAGATCTTCATGTGAGAAGGTCTTCCGTTACGTCCTCTTATTATATAGGTTGCATTGGTCCTCAGGAGGTTCACAGAAATGGAAGGAATGAGGAATTGTGAGAAAAATGCATGTATATATACTAATGTAAATATGTATATATACATATTACATTACATTACATATTACATTACGTATATACATATACGATGGGGCGGCCTGTAGTGTAGTGGTTAAGGTAAATGACTGGGACACGCAAGGTTGGTGGTTCGAATCCCAGTGTAGCCACAATAAGATTCGCACAGCCGTTGGGCCCTTGAACAAGGCCCTTAACCTACATTGCTCCAGGGGAGGGTTGTCTCCTGCTTAGTCTAATCAACTGTACGTTGCTCTGGATAAGAGCATCAACCAAATGCCAATAATGTAATGTTGAGTGTCTATCAAAGCAAATCAGTCAAACCAAATCATGTAATCAAAAAATATATTAAATATAATATACATAAAATATGTGTTTTTCAGTCTCCATATACAGTACTAGGTGAGACTCATACTGCACTTTGTACCATAATCTTGGCAAGTATCACTAAACATAACAAATGTATCTTGAAACTAGACATGAAGCCTTCTTTTTAAAAGCTAAAGGAAAAAAAAAATGCATAAAAGCATTAATTATTAATTAATTATTTAAATATATGCCATAGCAGGGGCCCTGTCAATTATTTGGTATATTCCATAGAGCTGTTAAATTTACAGTGGGAAAAAATGCATTATATTAATCTTTATTATTTCTGTTGTGCCTGGACATGGAATATGGGAAGAATTAATTTTGTGCCAGCCAACTTTCACACTGGCAGAGTAAACACAAAGATGGCACAGAAACTGCCCTCACACATAGACATAGCGATTCATTCATTCTGAAGGTTCCTCGTGGACCAAGCTACACCAATCAAAGGTAAAATTGCACTTTATCAGACAATTACATTACCACTTGAAAATAACCTTTGTTTCCACTCTTAAAATCAAGTTGAAAAAGTTTACGTGTGATAGTGTGATTAAACGGTTTTCATTGTTTCAATATTGAGTTGTTACAGTTAATCTAACTAATTATCATTTGTTGTTTTAACTTGATTGGCCGCGTTTCCCGAACGCGTTAAGAACGTTCTTAAGCTAAGAAAGTTCTTAAGGACCGTCAATTAGAAGGTCCTTAAGAACTTTCTTAGCTTAAGAACGTTCTTAACGCGTTCGGGAAACGCGGCCATTATCAGATTTATTCTGATTTAATAAGAATGATTAAACATTGGTCATGCAAGACAACTTATGGCATTGTGTGGGATTTCTTTGGTTAAAACATAATATAATAATTTGGGATGAAGAATCCAGCTATCTCCCGTTTAGCAAGCAACTAAACTGTGCGTTTGGCTGGCACTGATTCTGTTGCAGATCTGGCCCAGAGTCAATTTCTGTCTCTGTTTACGTTCAATAACACGTGCTTGTTTAGCAGTGAGAGAAATGAGGCTCAATGCACACATACAGTGGGGTGCAAATATCTGGGCACCCCTGGTTTACATTACATTACATTAATGGCATTCTGGCAGACGCTCTTATCGAGCGATGTACGGTTGATTAGACTAAGCAGGAGACAATCCAACCCTGGAGCAATGCTGGGTTAAGGGCCTTGCTCAAGGGCCCAACGGCTGTGCGGATCTTATTGTGGCTACAGGCTGCCCCATTTTTAAATGTTACAACATGAGACCTATCTGCAAATTTTAAAATCAAGATTGCATTTTATTTACAGCTGAAGCTATGGCCAGGCTCGTTTGAGAGCCATGTACAATAGTCCTCGCTAAAGTACTTCATTTCCGTGGAAAACGTCTTTATAAATCGAGACAGATGTTACATTTTCCCTAAAAAAGGCTCTCTAATAGCTTTTTCTGACAAGTACCGTTGTCTTCTTGCATTGTGTCGAAATTGTGTGGTAAAGAAGCACGAAACAAAAAACAAGATCACATTCAATATACCGTGACCTTAGACTTTACAAGGTTCAATTTGTGTTCTGAGTGGGTTTTGAGACATTGAGCTTCACAGATTCAGAAGTGAATGGGCTCCGAGCAAATATGACCTTTTCAATTTTGCATTGTTTCATACTTTTAAACAGTATTTTTCAGTTAGAATCTTACAAGGTCTCGATACAGCGGTCTTAATAAAGATGGAGAAAAAAATCACGGCATACATTCATTATCGATATTTTATGTTCAAACATATGGGAAAACTACATATAAAACTATATTAAAACTTTTATTTCAACACATTTACTCTCATATTTCAATGTTTTTTATTTAGTAATAAGTCAAGTTTTTCTAAAAAAGAATTGAAGGGTAATTGGCAATACACTTGCTGTATTTAGTTAATCTCAGTTTAAAGAAACTATATTGTGTCATTCTATCACTTCCTGTACTTCCTAGCATATAAGAATGAGGTAACAAGCATGCAAAATTGCTTTTTCACCGAGACTTAAATTCCATGAAAAGCCTGTGGTCTGAACTGAAGAGGGGGGGGATCCCAAGTCCCAATCCCTAATTCTGAAAATGTCTCATGGCTGTCATCTTTGTCAGGGGTGTTTGCACAAAGTATTAAACCAGGGGTGCCAATAATTGTGGAACTGTTTGGGGAAATATTTATTTTATTTGAAAAATGCAAAACTTTGTTTGATTCCGCTGAATCATTAATAAAGCACACTGCTTTACACACGTAGGAAAACTCATGTGTGTTTAGATTACAGCATTTTTGTGCATATTTATCAAGGGTGCCAGTAATTCTGCAGCCCACTATACATTGCTACAATATGCATACTGTATATCATGACATAATACTATTCTTGCAATTCCATTAATTTCAGTCAAGTTCATGCAATTGCTCTGAGTGATTTTACCACCATTAACAATCATTACTTTTAAAAATAACATAGGCTATCATATGTCAGGATAACTGACTCATGAATTTGAAAACAGATGGGGATGCTGCCAGCTGAGTTTATCGATGGAGAAGTTGGGGCGACATGGCTCAGGCAGTAAGAGCAGTCGTCTGGCAGTCGGAGGGTTGCCGGTTTGATCCCCCGCCTGGGCTGTGTCGAAGTGTCCCTAAGCAAGACACCTAACCCCCAAATGCTCCTGACAAGCTGGTCGGTGCCTTGCATGGCAGCCAATCGCTGTGAGTGTGTGTATGAATGGGTGAAGTTGTACAGCGCTTTGGATAAAGGCGCTGTATAAATGCTAACCATTTACCATAGAAGTTAGCCTCATTTTGAAGCCGTCCGTTCTCCTCTCGTTCCCCTCTTGCCGGGCCTCCCTCCCCGGCGCCTCAGCGACGGCTGGGCTGACCGCTACGATGTGACGGACGGGTATCAGAGGGAGGCGGCGGGCGGCATCACCATCAAGCTGCAGTCGGCCTACGTCCGGTGGTTTGACGACTACTACCTGAAGCTGCAGCCGAACAGCAACCCGCGCAACCCCTGGTTCCCCGAGTTCTGGCAGCACCGCTTCCAGTGCCGCCTGAGGAGCCATCCGCAGGAGAACACCAAGTACACGCGCCTCTGCAACGGTGAGTGGGCCCGCATTACATTACATTACATTACATTATTGGCATTTGGCAGACGCTCTTATCCAGAGCGACGTACAGTTGATTAGAATAAGCAGGAGACAATCCTCCCCTGGAGCAATGCAGGGTTAAGGGCCTTGCTCAAGGGCCCAACGGCTGTGCGGATCTTATTGTGGCTACGCCGGGATTCGAACCACCGACCTTGCGTGTCCCAGTCATTTAGCTTAACCACTACGCTACAGGCCGCTACATCTACCGCCCCTGCCATCCGCGGGGAACGTTAGGCTAAACAGCGTTCCATGTAGTGTAAATAATGTATTTTACAGTTCATAATTATAACGGGGCAGCACGGATGGTGCAGTGGGTAGCACTGCTGCCTCACAGCAAGGAGGTCCTGGGTTCGAGTCCCCGTCGGCCGGGGCCTCTCTGTGCGGAGTTTGCATGTTCTCCCCGTGTTCGCGTGGGTTTCCTTCGGGTACTCCGGTTTCCTCCCACAGTCCAAAGACATGCAGGTTAGGCTGATTGGAGAGTCTAAATTGCCTGTAGGTATGAGTGTGTGAGTGAATGGTGTGTGTGCCCTGCGATAGACTGGCGACCTGTCCAGGGTGTATTCCTGCCTTTCGCCCAATGAATGCTGGGATAGGCTCCAGCCCCCCTGCGACCCTGAGCAGGATAAGCAGGTTAAGATAATGGATGGATGGATGGATGATTATAACGGTTAGGCCTGATTAGCATTCAATGACTTAACGATGAAGGACTTTTAAACGTTGTGCTGCGAGACCCAGTTTAGGAGCAATGGAAACTGATATTTAGATCATTGGATAATTGGACTGACTTTAAGGGCATTTGGCAGACGCTCTTATCCAGAGGGACGTACAGTTGATTAGACTAAGCAGGAGACAATCCTCCCCTGGAGCAATGCAGGGTTAAGGGCCTTCCTCAAGGGCCCAACAGCTGTGTGGATCTTATCTTATGTACCTTAACCACGACGCTATTATTAGTATTTTTCTCAGTTTGTGTATGTGTACACTCAATGAGCACTTTATTAGACTTATTAAGTCTTCTGCTGCTGTAGCCTATCCACTTAGAGGTTTGATGCGTTGTGTGTTCAGAGATGCTCTGCTACATACCACTGTTGTAATGTGTGGTTATTTGTGTTACTGTCACCTTCCTGTCAGCTTTGACCAGTCTGGCCCTTCTCATCTGACCTCTCTCAATAGCAATGCATTTCTTCCTGCTCACTGGTTTTTTTGGGGGGGTTTTCGCACCATTCTCTGCATTCTCTCAGGAGATCAGCAGTTTCTGAAATACTCAAACCACCCTGTCTGCCACCAACAATCATTCTAGAGTCACTTAGATCACATTTCTTCCCCATTCTGATGTTTGGTCTGAAAAACAGCTGAACCTCTTGACCACGTCCGTATGCTTTTATGTGTTTAGTTTCAGCCACATGATTGGCTGATTAGATATTTCCGTTGACAAGCTGGTGTACAGATATACCTAATAAAGTGGTCATTGAATGTATACAGGTGCATGTATATAGAAAGGATATATATATGTATGTGTGCATTGAGTATAGTTCTTGCACTTCTCTACACATGGACAGTGGTGAATTCCTAAAGGAAATGTATTGATGAGAAGCCTTTACAAGAGGACATTTTTTATCATTCACTCTAAGACTCTGACGAAGGACAGATAGGAAGGAAATAATTTTCGTCAATCAATTAAAGTTGCAGACACAGTGTTGCAGAGTTATTGTTTTATGGCTTTTGCATGTCTCCAGCACCTGTGGTCTACATGGTCAGGTGTGCAAACCTTTATTATTATACCTTGAATGATTTGAAACAAAATATTCACATCAAAATTGATTTTGCCTCATAGCATAACTGCAATAGTAAACTGTTTGCCTGCTCCTATACAGTCAGGCCTTGTATTCATTGCTCTATCAGGACGTTGTGGTACTTAAAGTCTATAATTACATAATCAACCTCTGTCTTTGTACTGGGGCCGTTTCTGTTGTTCATTCAGGCACTTAATTGATACACATATCCCTATCACTTCAGCTGAACCAGATAATAGAGTGATAATAGGTCTCTATTTATTTCCACACTGCCTGGCTCAGGACTAGCGTACTATGATCAACCAGTTCAGAGTCCTTATGGAGTCTAGTTGTTTGTTTCAGCAGGGAGCTGATAATTGTTGATATTTTGGATAGCATTTAAATAAGACATTAATGTACAAGTGATGCTATTTTGAGTGCATAAAGACATAAACAGTCAGAGTTTGTCCCTTAATGACATCTGTTGCATTGTGTGTGTGGCACTAAGGGGATTCCCTCCCTGCCACACGAGACCTACTGCTCTGTGTTTAATTCACGCATGCATGGAGTCATCTCTCCTGGGAGCTGGGCTGTGTGAGATGATCACAGGATGATTATCTGATTTTTCCACCTGCAATGCAAAAAGTGAGCGTGAGAGAGAGAGAGAAAATGAGAGAGGGAGACAGAGAGAGAATGAGAGAGAGAGAGAGAGAGAGAGAGAGAGAGGGGGGGGAGAGAAAGAGGAGAGTGAGAGAGATTGAGAGAGAGCATGACAGGGGGAGAGAAAGAGGGGGGAGAGAGATTGAGAGAGAGAGGGAGAGAGAGAGAGAATGAGAGACAGCATGCAAGAGAGAGAGCGATGGAGAGAGCATGAGAGGAGAGAGAAAAAGAGAGGGAGTGAGAGAGAGAGGAGAGTGAGAGAGATTGAGAGAGAGAGCATGAGAGAGAGGGAGAGAGAGCGTGAGAGAGGGAGAGAGAGAGATAGAGAGAGAACTGGCACTGTTCCTGTCTGTTTCTGTGAAGTGCAAACAGGGCTTATAGTGGGCGTCCTGACAAACCTGGTGAGATGAGTGCTGCCCCGTCAAAGCAGCAGCTGACTCACATTTTGCACCGAATGTGTCACTGAATGTCTTCATTGTCGTATAAAATAAAATAGATGGACATCTCTATTGATCTTTTTTTAGAACTACAGTGTAGCTTTTAAGGGCCATCTTTTGTATTTCTGGTTTAGCATTCAAACCGTCCTTAAAAGCTGTCTTAAAAACCCTTTTGCCTAATTTGCATGTTCTGAATTTGACTCTTTTATATATATACACTCAGTAGCCACATTTCTGCCAAGAAAACATCCCCCACACCATCACACACTAACACAAGCCTGAACTGTTGCTGCAAGGCAGGACGGATCCATGGATGCATGCGGTTTATGCCGAATTCTGACCTACTCTCTGCTTATCACAGCATTAGTCAAGATTTGTCACAGACCACATGTTTTATCAATCTTCAAGTGCCCACTGTAGCCTCATCTTCTTGTTGACAGGAGTGGAACCCAGTGTGGCTTTAGCTACTGTAGCCCATCTGCTTCAAGTTTCGATGCATCTCTGCAATTCTGAATTCCACACACCACAGCTGTTTTTTGAGCATTTGCGGAACCAGTCTGCCCATTTTCCTCTGACCTCGCCCACCAAACCGTCACTTTGCTCATCACAGCATTCACTGTAGACTCCAGAGACTGTGTGTGAAAATCCCAAGAGGGCCGCTGTTTCTGAGATGCTGCAACCACCAGTTCAGGCACCAGCAATCACTCCACAGTCAACGTCGCTCAGATCACAATCGTCCTGCCCAGTGTTAATATTTGAGTGAACAACAACTTTTTCAGTTTCAGCCACATGATTTGATATTTGGAGCAGGCTATTTCTAATTCCTAATAAAGTGGCCACTGAGTGTATAATCTCATTTTACATTTTACGCTCTTCCCCGTCCTTGTAATGTTCGTTACGTTTCTTGAACAGTTTATGTTTGTTAAAGTCTCTGTTACAAACGGTTGACAAATGTGGATTTTAAAGGCTGTATACAACTGACCATTTTGGGGAACGCAAAGCTTTCAAGCAGAAAGTCACGAACCCTAACGGTTATTTCGGGGTCAATTACTGCCGTCGTTCCCCGCTGCTATGCTAACGCTGTCCCGTGTTCCCGTCAGAGAAAGAGTCTTTGCGGCAGCAGTACGCCCAGGATACCAAGATGGGCTTCGTCATCAACGCCATATACTCCATGGCGCACGGCCTCCACAACATGCAGCGGTCCCTGTGCCCCGGGCACCTCGGCCTCTGCACCGCCATGCGGCCCGTCGACGGCAGCAAGCTGCTGGAGTTCCTCATGAAGACCAACTTCCTGGGCGTGTCCGGAGAGGTCATTCGCTTCGACGAGAACGGAGACTCCCCAGGGAGGTGAGAGCGAACGTCAAATTAAGTTTTTTCATTTTCTTTATTTTCTCCCGGGGGGGGGGGGGGCACGCCAAACCCAAACGTCGTATAGACAGCAGTCCTACGGGCGATACATTACATTACGTTACATTATTGGCATTTGGCAGATGCTCTTATCCAGAGACGTACAGTTGATTAGACTAAGCAGGGTGTCCCGGTCATGTACCTTAACCACTACGCTACAGGCCGCCCCTGTAGGCGGCCGATACCTCTGCACACAACATCGTTGCACTTCTGTTTTTTTTTTCAATTCCGTATTTCAGTTTTTGAGGGCTATGGAACCACTTTGAAGGCTGGGGACCTGATTGTGTAATTGTGATAAACCATTTCTGTGTAAATCCAGCTTTCCAAAGTCCCAGGAAATGGATCAAGGCAGCTAATCCAGTGGTTGATGTAAATTAATGGGGTGATTACAGGCTAAGCTGGGAATGATGACCAAAAACTACACCGTGCACTGATGTAAATTGTGTGTGAGAAGGAAGCAATCCAGAAATCTAGCAAATCTTTTTTTTTTTTTTTTTTTTTTCAGGTATGAGATCATGAATTTTAAGAAGCTGGGCCGTGATGACTTCAGCTACATTAATGTGGGAAGCTGGGACAACACTGGTCTGAAGATGGATGATGATGAGATTTGGGCTAATGCGAGTGGCATTATCAGATCAGTGTGCAGTGACCCATGTGACAAGGGACAGATCAAGGTGGGTCACCAACATCAGGCTGATGTGAGAAAAGCATGCATGAAAAATAAAGTGAGCAATCATGACATTTTTTTTGTTTTCATTTAGTCATTTACGGTATGTTTCTGAACAACAGATAAATAATTAGACCTTCAAAACTAACCATCAAAAATTTAGTTCATCAAACTAAAGGGGGCTGTGTGTATGTTTTCTCCAGTATGTTTGTGTCATTAAAATTCACTTGCCCTGGGCCTCTGCTCTCTGGGCAGGGAGGGACTGCTAATATATGTGTAAAGCTAGCCAGACATAATTTATAGAAAAGACATTTCACTAGCAAATTTCACATTACTGTCCAAGAGCAAGATATGTAAAATCATTTGATTGAACGCAATTCTAGCATTGCTGACAGTCTCTTCTGCCTTGTTTCTGCCTAGAAAAACTTTAGCAACTTGACTAGGGCAAATTAATGTAACTGAGTTATAAACATTTCCTCTATTCTTTGGCGGCTATGCGATTACACTTCGTTTAGCTTTCATTGTGTGGGATTGAGAGAGAGGCTGGCCATGTGAAATATCTCAGGGTCTATAATGCGGCATGCTCACCCCCCGTGCTGCCCAGGTCATCCGCAAGGGGGAGGTCAGTTGCTGCTGGACCTGTACGCCGTGCAAGGAGAACGAGTACGTCTTCGACGAGTACACCTGCCGGGCCTGCGAGCTCGGGTCCTGGCCCACGTTCGACCTCACAGGTGAGGCCCGATCTCCTCGAGGGGGCGGCCTGTAGCGTTAATGTTCATGACTGGGACCCGCAAGGTCGGAGAGTGTGAGATAGTCAGGGTCTCCTCTTTTTCTCCCATCAGACAGGAGACAGTTTCCACCACACACAGGGGCACCTGCAAGGGATCCTGGGGAGGTCTGTAGTGTAGTGGTTAAGGTGCATGACTGGGTCCCGCAAGGTCGGCGGTTTGAACCCCGGTGTAGCCACAATAAGATCCGCACAGCCGTCGGGCCGTTGAGCAAGGCCCTTAACCCTGCATTGCTCCAGGGGAGGATTGTCTCCTGCTTAGTCTAATCAACTGTACGTTGCTCTGGATGAGAGCATCTGCCAAATACCTGTAATGTAATCACCCCCCACCAGAACCTTCCAGAATGTGGAATCGAGCAGAATGGAAGACCACCGTCCAGGCTACACACACACGCGATAGGACTTTACCGGTGTCTGTATCTGTAGGTTTTCACCAGGCTATGACTCAGTACATGAGCTGGAGGCAGTAACAATGCAGCTCTTCCGTTTGTGGACCAGTAAGCCTATCCCGAGGGACAGTCCCACCCCAAAGGTTATTTTAACAGGCTGAGCTAATATAGTGATTTTGGCATTTATGAAGCACGAGTGACAATGGAGAAAAAAAGACTATTTAATCCTTTTATATTATCCTAAATGTTTATGTTGTAGCAATGCAACCACAATAGAACATTGAAGCAATGCAAAACTGTAATAGACAAGAAAGCTGGGATCGGCAGGGAGCAGGAATCATGAGCACTGAAAGCATTCAGTCATTCAGTTTGTAATTCTAAAATGGGATATTAAAGTTAGAAACTTCTGCATGCATATTTAGTCATCCATGTAATAAACAGCCTGAAGCAACTTGTTTATCACAAATCTCCATTCCCTCCCCATTCTTCATAAATCACAAGTACTTGTTGACTCAAATGGAAGACGAATATTAAACTCACCATTCAGAAGCTAGTCAAACTGACGATAAGAAAACTCATGCACATTCCTGTCCATCCCTTTGAGAGAATCACTATATGGTGGATATACAGTAGATGCATGCAACACAACATATTGTCAGCCTTTTAGTATACTGCGGATTCTGCCCAGTGTGTCTTGTGGAATGTGTCTCCTGACGTGGAATTTTCCATGATATCTTGCAAACTAGTTAATGACTTCATTGTTTGTGAACTCATTTCCATTTGAAACTATTTTAACACACAATGGCAGATAATAACAGTGTGATCATTATCCACAAGAAGCATGCATCAGCGGAATACACACTGTACAGCACACACAGTGTTCACAAGTTATCTGACCCACTTTCCTCAAGCTCTTTCTCACCTGAGTACTTTCTCTTGTTTCATACTTGCGACATTCACAGCAACTGAAACTTGAGTAAACTCGGCAAAATGAATTTCTTTCAGTTCACTTTTATGAATACAAAAATTAAATAAACCTTCACGGTTGGTGTGAGCTGAAATTGCTTCATCACGTCTCGGTATGCTCCTACTAATTCTCATTACAACTTGACAGAGTGCATTTATTTCCTTTAACAGCATGTAATTACTGTTGTCTTTTCAATTTAATTGTCCTTATCTTTTGCCTGGAAGGCTGCGTTAAAGAAGTAATTGAATGACAGCTGAGAAGACGAAATTGAGGGCGTGTGTTGTTTTCCCCCCCACCTCTCCCTCACCCCCGACACACATAGGGTGTGACCCCATTCCTGTGGAGTACCTCCGCTGGGGGGACCCCGAGCCCATCGCCGCCATGGTCTTCGCCTGCCTCGGCCTCCTGGCCACCTCCTTCGTCACCTGCATCTTCATCAAATTCCGGGACACGCCGGTGGTGAAGTCGTCCAGCCGCGAGCTCTGCTACATCATCCTGGCGGGCATCTGCCTGGGCTACCTCTGCACCTTCTGCCTCATCGCCAAGCCTCACGTCGTCTACTGCTACCTGCAGCGGGTGGGCATCGGCCTGTCGCCCGCCATGAGCTACTCCGCCCTGGTCACCAAGACCAACCGCATCGCCCGCATCCTGGCGGGCAGCAAGAAGAAGATCTGCACCAAGAAGCCGCGCTTCATGAGCGCCTGCGCCCAGCTGGTCATCGCTTTCCTCCTCATCCTCCTGCAGCTCAGCATCATCGTGGCCCTCTTCATCGTGGAGCCGCCCGAGGTCATCCACGACCACCCCAGCATCCAGGAGGTCAACCTCATCTGCAACACCACCACCCTGGGCGTGGTGGCGCCGCTGGGCTACAACAGCCTGCTCATCCTCAGCTGCACCTTCTACGCCTTCAAGACGCGCAACGTGCCGGCCAACTTCAACGAGGCCAAGTACATCGCCTTCACCATGTACACCACCTGCATCATCTGGCTGGCCTTCGTGCCCATCTACTTCGGCAGCAACTACAAGATCGTCACCATGTGCTTCTCCGTCAGCCTGAGCGCCACGGTGGCGCTGTGCTGCATGTTCGTGCCCAAGGTGTACATCATCCTGGCCAAGCCCGAGAGGAACGTGCGCAGCGCCTTCACCACCTCCACCGTGGTGCGCATGCACGTGGGCGACGGCAAGGCCTCCTCCGCCGCCAGCCGCTCCAGCAGCATGGCCAACCTGTGGAGGCGCCGCGGCTCCGGCGGGGAGACGCTCAGGTAGGCCGGGGCGGGAGGCCGGGGCGGGAGGCCGGGGCAGGAGGCCGGGGCGGGAGGCCGGGGCGGGAGGCCGGGGCGGGAGGTCGGGACGGGAGGTCGGGACGGGAGGTCGGGGCGGGAGGCCGGGGCGGGAGGCCGGGGCGGGAGGCCGGGGCAGGAGGCCGGCCGTGGTTAAGGCGCAGGCGGCGTCGGGCGCGAGTCCTGGAGGGGCGCAGTGTCTGCCGGTTTTCATGGTTGTTCTCGGAACCCTGCGGTTTCATTTAAAGTCATTGCTTGGCTAAAGAGTCCACACACCTTGTTCTCGAGGCGTTAATTGACAGCTGATTGAAAGGAAACCACAAAAACCTGCGGCCCCCTGGGAATTTAGTTTGAGTTAAGTGGTATCTGGGGTTAGATGTGGCTACACAGCACTCAGGTCAAAGGTTATCAAGGAGACAGTGAGTTGGATGTTTACTTTGATCATCTCAGCGGGTTTGGCTCTATGATCTGCATTTTGTAGATTGCACATCAGTCCTGGAGGGGCGCAGTGTCTGCCGGTTTTCATGGTTGTTCTCGGAACCCGCGGTTTCATTTAAAGTCGTTGATTGGCTAAAGAGTCCACACACCTTGTTCTCGAGGCGTTAATTGACAGCTGGTTGAAAGGAAACCACCCGAAAGAAAACCCGCAGACCCTGCGGCCCCCTGGGAATTCTGTTTGAGTTTAGGGGAATCTAGGGTTAGATGTGGCTACACAGGTTACCAAGGAGACAGGAATTGTGATTGGGATGTTTACTTTGATTATCTCAGTGGTTTGGCTCTATGGTCTGCATTTTGTAGATTGCACATCTACAAAACGTCTACAGTCCTGGAGGGGCGCAGTGTCTGCTGGTTTTCATGGTTGTTCTCGGAACCTGCGGTTTCATTTAAGTCGTTGATTGGCTAAACACACACTTGTTCTTGAGGCGTTAATTGACAGCTGATTGAAAGGAAACCACAAAAACCTGCAGACACTGCGGCCCCCTGGGAATTCAGTTTGACACCCCTGGGTTAAGGGGTATCTTGGGTTAGAAGTGGCTACACAGGGCTCAGCTAAAAAGGTTATCAAGCAGAGTTGTGAGTGGGATGTTTACTTCAATTATATCATCGATTTGACTCTATGATCTACATTTTTTGGATTGCACATCATGTTAATATTGTACATGATGACCTTACAGTAAATGCTCCTCATTGTGTTTATCATGAGCATGCTGCAATCACATTTGGTTGCCATGACATGGTGTGTAACAGCACCAGTCTGTCATTGATTTAAATGAATGAAGGTATGTGAGAAGGTATGCATCATTAGTCAATATACGTATAAACAACTTTGAAAAGAACATTGGTTCTGCAACACAGGGACATTAGATTAGCTCATTCATTCGATTTATTTTAACTGGCTTGGCTACATCAGAGTTAGCTACTGTATATACCTAATTAGAGTTATCTGGGCAGGAAAAATATCAGAACAAGTGACACGTCGCACAATGAGAATGGCCAAAATTACTGTCAAAATATTGGCCACTGTCTGTGCAGTCCATCTGAGCCGGCTTCCCTCCGAGCAAGCGATATTATTCTTGCTTCAAACGGGGGATTTATTTATCGGCGATTCTGAGCAGAGGATTATTTTATTTGACAGGTTGTTTTCCAGACACACAACAGGGATGTAGTTTTGTGTCTGAACGGCTGTCGTGTAGCATTGGTGCTGACTGACGGCCGTGCAGCACTTCCCAGGCCTGGAGGAACGGGCTTTTTAAAGTAATCAGACCTCCCTAAAGGTCATCATCACTCCGGATTATGGCCAGGGACACTAAACAGGGCACACATGATGTCAGATGTGTTGACATAGAGAGTGGCCTGCAGATGACAGTGTAAAAAAAAAAAAAAAAAAGACTGAGAAAAAAAAAACTTTGTTTTTCTGTGGCAAGAGGGGTGAGAGGGAAACAATGCTCACATGCTGTCTGACTTCAACAGCTTGTCCACTCTGTCTACATGCCTGCTGCAACTTGCTTCTCTTTTGTGTCTGTAGCATTGGATGATTATATACACTTAGACATAGTGGATGTCTCACATAAACACGTAAACAGCATAATTTCTAATTAGCCTCCTCCTGCTATAGTCAGCCATGCATACGTAATAAAAAACAAGCATCCCTACAGATCTGTGTCCTTCTGTGAACCCTGTGCCACACAATAAACACTGCTGTGTTTGATAACAAATTTAGGCTTATTCACACATTTAGAGACACAACATGAACATGCAATTATTTGACGTCTATTTAAAGACTTTTACAAAACGATTGCTAAGGACAAGGGCACAAGTCTTGCTCATTTTCTGGGCAGATTTACAGTATTTGCTTTTTAAAATTGCCATTCACTCTGCCCTTTGGAAAACATAGAAAATGTGAATCTGCTATCCTACTGGATTACAGAAATAAACCGGGCTTTAAAATGTACTGTCTGACTCCCTAGGAAGGTTGGGATTCAGCCTTGTATTATGTTCAGCAATGTACGTTCTCCCTAAGTTCCCAGAATATTAAGATAGTTCTGTCTCCCTGTATGTGCAAAATGTTGCAATCTGTGCGCACATTACAAATATTATAGTGCCAACAATTGGTATATTTATGATATATTCAGTTCTATATACAGTTGCAAGAAAAAGTAAATGAATCCTTTAGAATTACCTGCATATATGTATAAATCTGTCTTAAAATATCTTCTGATCTGCATCTAAGTCACAATGATGAACAAACACAATCTGTTTAAACTAATAACACAGAAATTATTGTATTGCTCTTTTCCATATTGAATACATCAATCAAAGATTCACAGTATAGGTTGGAAAAGGTTATGTGAACCTCAAGGCTAATGACTTCAACAAAAGCTAATTGGAGTCAGGAGTTAGCAAACCTGGAGTCCAATCAATGAAACGAGATTGGAGAAGAGAAGAAAAGACCTACAATCAAGAATGGTTGATTTGCCTAAAGCTGGAAAGGGTTACAAAGTAATCTCAAAGAGTTGTGACATTCATCAGCCCACAGTTAGATCATATTTGTCCAAAAATTGTCGTAGAACCGTGCTACAGAGGAAACTGCTGCTCTCCAAAAATGCATCGCTGTGCGCCTGAAGAGCACTTTGACACTCATTACAGGGCATTTGGCAGATGCAAAGCAACTTGCAATTGATTAGACTAAGCAGGAGACAATCCTCCCCTGGAGCAAAGCTGGTTTAAGGGCCTTGCTCATGGGCCCAATGGCTGTGCGGAGCTTATTGTGGCTACACCAGGGATTGAACCACCGACCTTGTGTGTTATTACATTGTGTTTGTCTATACTTGTGACTTAGATGAAGATCAGACCACATTTTATGACATATTCATGCAAAAAAATCCGGAAATTCCAAAGGGTTCAGAGACTTTTTGGCACTATACCTCATGGTTTATTTTTTATTTCAGAATGTAACATAGATTCATATTTATTACTTTATTGATAAATGATAAACGTGCTAATTTCATTACACAATTGGCCTGGAAGTTTTTACTTGCTTGTGTGGTTGGTTAGACATGTTTAATACCTTAAGCTGCTCAGGAGACGTGCGTAACATCTTTTGTATCTGTCACCGTACAGCTCCAACGGGAAGACGGTGACGTGGGCTCAGAACGAGAGAGTCGGGAGCTACAACCTGTGGAAGCGAATCTCCGTCCACATCAAGAAGAGGGAGACCAACCAGACGGCCGTGATCAAGCCCTTCTCCAAGGACGAGAGCGGCGCCAAGTCCATGTACGAAGTGTCGGAGGGGAGCCAGCGCTACCCCGTCACGTACCGCCCGCGCACGCCCTCGCACATCGCCACGGTGAGCCAGCGGTCGACGCCGCGGGGGCGCCTGGAGGAGGAGGAGGAGGAGGAGGAGGAGGTGCCGGCGCTGCCGTCGTACCTGAACGAGCGCTCGCAGCGCGCCGGCGCCTCCCAGGGCACCATCATGGACCAGATCAGCTGCGTGGTCAACCGCTTCACCGCCAACATCAGCGAGCTCAACAGCATGATGCTGTCGGGGCCGCCGTCCTGCGGGGCCACGCCCACGCCCACCACGCCCTGCTCCCCCACCTTCCTCATCCCGCGCGAGATGCAGCTGCCCGCCTCCGTCACCACCTACGCCGAGGTGCAGGCCGCGGGCGCCAACGGGCGCGTGCGCGCCCCGCCCAAGGCCCCGCCCCCGCCGGTCACGGACTCCCTGCCGGACCCCGTCGCCGCGCTGCGGCCCGGCGACCTGGAGGAGGCGCTGGCCACCCTGACGCCGCCCTCGCCCTTCAGGGACTCGGTGGGCTCCGGGAGCGGCTCGCCCACGTCGCCCGTCTCCGAGTCGGCGCTCTGCGGCCCGTCCTCGCCCCGGTACGACAGGCTGGTGCTGAGGGACTACAGCCAGAGCTCCTCGTCACTGTGAGGTCCCGGGCCCAGAGCAGCAGCGCGGGGCCCCCACCGCGGCACCTCCTCAAACACACAGCGCAATGACACAAACGTTAGTCGACACACCCCCCCCCCACACCCCCCCTGTGTTTACAGCAGCACGGATTCAGAGAAGTGGCCGGAACGGACCTGACCCGAGGTCCTCGCCAAGCAGAGCTTCGTGTGACGACGTTTACGGAAGGGGTCCGGAGAACAGGCTTCATACAACTTCAAGTGGCCTTACTGTGAACAGAAGTGGCTTCTGGCCGGTCGAGAATCTCTTTTGGAATAGGACTGAGGTATTGCTGAGGAATGTTAACAGCACACGCCCTGGAGGGCCCAGCCTCGTTCTGACACAGTTATAACGGAACAGACGCGAGACGCCGTCGATTGGATGCGTCGACCGGGGTGTCCGAATCACGGTTGATAATGTAAATATATAGTGTGATTGACCACATTTTCAGACACACTATGAAAACAAAATGCTCTGTTTTCAATCAACGCAACAGAGAACCCGACACTACAGAGCCTGTTTGTTACTGGAATCTTCTTATTCTTCTTTTTTTTTCTGTCAATTTCCTCTCTTTTGATTTCGTACTTTAAACTTTCCAGAAATGACACTTAAATGTTCATTTAAGATATGAATGTATATTCGTCTTCGAGATGATATGGGACCAAAACTATCTTGTTCCTCCTTTAGTGTTTGGATCAAGTCAATTTAGTAAGTGCTCAGTCCTATGCTGGAATGTGTCACACGGTTGCTTATTTATGTGATGAAATGTATTTGCTGTGCGAGGGAACAGTCGTGTTTGCTGTACTGGCTGTACTGTAATGAAGGCGGCACTGGGAACGAAGCAGGCTGTCGTTGTTTAAGTGAAGTTATTAATTAATCGTTTCGAAGGTGCATTCGTTGACGCTTGACGAGAGAGCGCGCTGCCCCGGCTAGCACAGGGGTCTTCACACGATGTCTCTGTGACACGGCTGTGGATTCGTGTTGGAGCAACGTCATAGCTACACTGCAGGGATGTCATGTCAAGGAGCCAATGCCGGGCCTTTCTGCGCAGAGCAGTGCAGATATAAACATATTCACGGGAAAAAAACGACAAGATAAACGGCACTGATAATCAAGAGAATGTAAGCAGTGAAGTCAAAATTACTGTATTCACCAAGATGCCAGTCTAATTTTTTTCCACATTAACCATATTATATATTGCATTATGTAATGTACATAGAGGGCATGATTAAAGCGTTTGCTCATTTGTAGCTTGATTTCTTTGTTTCTTAGTTAATGTTTTTTTTTTATCATTAATTTCCACTTTATCATATTATTATAGTAGACCTAGCTACGAGTGCAAATGTGTATAAATGAATGTTTTAATTACATACTATCTGCTGTAAATATACATATGGATTTTTGTGCCAAAGGGAATAGGGCTTTAGTGTTTTTACAGAGTCAGAAGACTGTGTGTTTTTATTAAGTATTATTTTCTCATGCACTCTAAGTTGCTGTAGAGCATACTATTTATGGCGACAAACACAACAGCAACAATAACAATAACAACAACAACACTATTATTAATATTAATAATAATATTAATAATAATAATAATAATAATAACAATAATAATAGGTAAACTATAAATTATTCACTCAATACATGACTGAAAACTTTTGAGGAGCCCCTGGTGGCTGAAATTATATACAAAATTATATACATCATATTCTGTATTACCTACAGTATACATAATACACAGTATATCTTATCATCCAAAATGTATAGCGGAATCAAGAAATCACATTTGAAACCTAGTGTATCTTTTAATAAAAACAGCAGTTTTCAATTTATCCATATACAATATTTATTACTATTCCAGCTGTTGAGATTTTAGTTCAAGTTGTGAAACTCTGGCCATTCCAAGCATGTACATTTATCCTCCTGTTTATCCCCCATTTATATTTTTTAAATATTTGACTCCTAATCGACAAACTTAGATTTGTATGGTGACTTTTCAATGCAATTCAGTGCCAACTCTTCTGAATCTGTATCCACATGCAAGTGCTTTTATGTTTCAGACCTATCAGAATTCTTTTTAATATTTTTCATTTCATTAATTATTTACAGTTGCCATATTTTTCCTTTGGCACTGCTGACTTTCTGATGGTAAAATGTTAAATCGTACGGTATATTTGACATGTAACTGGCAATGAGCTTTCATCGTTGTTCGTTGCCATTTTTAATACTTTTACTGAGCTTTGTAACGTGAGGAATGAAATGGTTACCGTTGTTTAGAGACTTATTTCTAAAAATTTTCTATTAATTATTGAGAGCCTTTTGTGTGTTATTGTACCGCAGAGATCTTTTTAAAACATGATTAAAAACCAGGATTAATTGCTTTCTGTCTGTTCCTTTGAAATAGAGACTAGGACTTCCAGGCAATTGATATAATGAATCTGAAAACACGGAGTATTCTAGCATTAATTTCTGTCGAGCTTCTGTGTTCAGTCAAGATGACCCGGCAGTTTCAACCAAAAAAAAAAGAGCAACTGCTGTTTCCACAATGTCCTGCAGCAAAGCTGCTGTATGGTGAGATTACATTTTCATCATTTTGTCCGACAAAATCCAATGTAATCGTTTTTTTGTGTTTCTTGTGTGGACAGACTGTTAAACAAAAGTGAAAACAGCCCTAATCCCTATTTATCTCCAGAGGACAACCACACATATCGCTCTCTAAAGGAGCAGTTTGATGTCTGGCCACTCCACAAACATATGACTTCTTTTTGAGAGCAGGGAATTCAGTCTGAAGACAGCTCTTGCAAATGGCTCACATGCCATAAATGACTTGATCCAAGATTTGCACCAATCCCAGCGGTGCGATTGCATTCACTTAATCAAAAAAAAAAAATCCTTTCTTCTTTGTGACTCAGACTGCATATATATCAAAACCATTTTTCACAGCTGTTTTTAAAAAAGAAAAAGAAAAATGTAAATCCATTTGAAGCTAAATGAGGTTAGCTCAAGCGTCTTTGTTGAGAGTATGGCGTTAGAGATGGGGTTATGTAATTTGTGTGGGAGATGTACTCAATTTGGCCAAGCTATTTGGGGCTTGCTGCTCCGCTGGTGAGTGCTCAGATCTTACACTCCTTTAGCAACACCTCCACAAGCCTCCGCTCCCAGTGTGCGGCACTTCTCCCGGGGAGAATTTGCCTTTCATTGATGCCAGTTTGATGCAACAGCTTTTTTTTTTTCTCTCTCTCTCTCTCTCTCTCTCTCTCTCTCTCTCTCACAACTCCAGAAGTGGGCTTCACGTCCACACGTGTCTGTGTGTGGGTGGGGGGGGGGATGTGTGAGCGTTTTTACATTCGATCCAGCCAATCCCCTCACATCTTCAGTACATCCACTTGGTCCGGAGCTATTTATGCACGCGGCTATTACGAACGGCAGTGAGGAGGCGGAGAGAGGAGTATCTGACTGTGTTTGATTAGAGGAACTCATCAGACAATTAACAATACACTGCCATTACCCTTCATGCGGTGGACAGGACAGGAATGAGGTTGATTGTAAAATGACGGCCATTGCCTTGATTGTGCTATTGGCTGTGTAGTATATGGTTAAAGCCTTACAGGAGATTGAAGTGCTTGGCAGAACATAGAATGACATTTGAAATTGATGTAAAACATGGCCGCGCTGTTTCTTGTCTTGAATGATTCACTGCGGCAGTGCCTTGTGCTTCACGCTCTCTTCTTTCCTGCACCATATGACCTTCTTTATTCTCCAATAGATATTACACAATATGACACTTTGTCCTCAGAACCGGTATTCACTGAAATGAATGGCAAATTAAATTGATTTGAAGAGCTACCATGAAAAATTCCCCTCTCTGAAAATTTTATATTTCTGGAAAAATCTTTTTAGATTCCTTTGTTCAAATGCATATCATTTGAACGAAGGAATGTGTCAGGAATTTAAAGGACACATTGTAACCACACAGCAATTCAAAGTGTATGTGTGTGTGTGTGTGTGTGTGTATGCATGTGTGTTTTATTTGTGCGATTCTTTTACAATTAAAATTGCGACACGATTGCAATTCCCTCCATTACTCTTCATCTACACTAACATGGGGGGAGAAATGTATAATGTAGCTATTAATGGAAGATTTATATGATTTAGATGTATGCCTATCAGTTACAATTAGATAACAAAATATCCCACTTTAACAACAGCAACCCAGCTTATGAAATAATATATCTATGCATTCAGGTGCCATATTGTCTGCAAAGAAATACAAATACATATTAGAAATTAAACAGCAGATGTTGGCGTTAAAGTGTTAGTGTGTTAAAGAAATTGATCATATATATATATTTCTAATTTGCATTCAATCGGCATATTAAAGTGTGATTTAATTTTATATCCTGCTGTCACCATACCAAGTTATACTAACATAACCCTTATCACCATGGTAGATATGCATCACAGTACAGTAGATATCCACATGGCCATATTGCAATCACATGACTCATAACACATGTGATGTTTAGTTCCTCTTTATCTCTTGGCAGCTAAAAATAGTGTCTTGCCTTTCTGCTCACAGTGGCAGTTACAAGAAAATAACCGACACAATGCATTAGGATTAGGATTGCTAATTAGTAAGTAATTTCACTCAGGACAACTCACATATTTAGATTACAGATATTAATGGATATGCTTTGGGTACTTCTCTGCGCAGTGGTTAATGTACATTACTGGGACACGCAAGGTCGGTGGTTCGATACCCGGTGTAGCCACAGTAAGATCCGCAGGGATGCCTCTATTTCTAAAATATATAAAAATATATATTCCATGTAGTCACAGATATTATTGTAGAATTACATGGTATAATTAAACAATAATTCCTATTGATTATTTTGCTAGTGATTGAGCAGTATTTTTTGTCACTGTATCATTATACTTTCAGGTTTTTGTTGACTTTATCTTGTTGCTACGATGGAATACAAATTTTTGGTGGTGAAAGAATATTTTTATGAACTCCCAGATGGACAATGTGTCACACTAGTTGCAGATGAGACTGGCCAGGGTGCGCTTGTTAACCGGATGAACTACGCAATAATGGTGGCACTTGTCTAACAATAAAATGGTATTGTCTACTAATAAAACTAGAACATGAGGTCTGTTGCCTCCGCTCATAGTTCGGTCGCTGAAGCACTGAATGGCTGAATCCCAGGACACAGTCACCATGGCCACCAGGGGGCTTGTCTGAACGGCTTTAAATCTAATGATTTACTGCCCCTGTAAATACCGCAAAATATGTCGGAGAGAGTGAAACGGGTCTGTCTAATAAAGGTCACAGTGATATTTTGCCTGACACAAAATAAATTACTTTCATTTTAGAAAGTCAGCGATTCAAAACTCGAATGCCAAATTTGACAGAGAAGACATTCAATTCTCCACTGGAGTTATATTAAATAGTGGTCACAAATGCATGGCCGTTACTTAGCAATGTTATTTTTTGCTACCCACTATGAAGAATTCTAATTTGGCTAGAAACTTCAAATTCAGTCTGTGATAATGAGTAATGTTTTTTATTTTTATTTCACATGATATGTAAATTACATTGTAAAGAAAAATAAATCCAATAACCAAGAATGAAGTTGGTATTCAATGAAGTACTGTAAATGATAGTCTTCCAGATTCTTTTCATATTGTCAGCTTCAGTAGATGTAATGCACTGTTTAATAATGGGTCAGTTCACCCCAAAATGAAATTAACATGTGTTTCTACTTAGCCATCCAGAGAGCTTCACTGAAATATGCTGTGTTTTCTTATTACTTGCAGTAGTCCACCATGGTAAAGCAGGTCCTTATGTCCTGTCACTTCAAAAAAGTGCCAAAAACTTTCATTCAAACTCAACAGTAAAGGTCACTTTCCGAATAGCCCATGATTAAGCTTGGACAGCTACGAAGTTTCTGCAAAGTTCCATCAAACTAGTTTACTTCTACTGATGTTCACCAACCGTGTAGCAGGCAGGCAGACTAGTGTGAAACTAGAGTGGTGTTTACGGGACATGGCGAAGTGCAATGTTTTGTCGTTTCAAAAAAACAACTTGTTTGTAACTAAGTTTAATATAGCACATAACAGCTTCATAATTCATGGTTGAGATATTAAACTATTCCTTAGTCCTCCCTTTCAAACTATACCTTAGTCCTCCCTCCTGATTTCCATCTTGATTCCCCTTGAAGACTTTGATCCCTGTCGTCGAAACTGCATTCACTTTTTCTCCCCAATCCGGAATGCCCAATCATGCTCATCCTGTAAGTGTCATTGTAACCTCTGCTATTGTTTCTAGAGATAATGGGCAAACATGTACTCTCTGCCAACCAACCTATCTAACCCTAGTTGGCCCGACTCACTCGCTAAAGCAACGGCATTTTAAAATATGTTATACAGATAGAACCATGTGTTGTAACACTTTCAAATAGTATATCCTGCTACCATAGTGATTGAGAATTGCGATCTGAAAAATGAAAACAAAAGCCTGGCATGGTCCTGTGAGACATAAGGGGTTAAGAGAGCCAGAAGATTTATCAATCGCAGTTCTTATACTGTACATGTATACAGTTTTAGTGTTCATGCTTTTACACTGAACACAAATTGCAAAAACGTAGGATAAAAAAAGAACCATTCCTATTGGGTGCTAGCAACAGTTTATTAATCGGTAGACCTATGCGGTTTTAACCGCCGTCGCCACAATCTGCATTCCGTAGTTACACTGTTGTGTAGCAACCCAGCATTTCATCACTAAGGTATTGCTAATGTACAGCTTCATCGGTCTTTACCAGGTTAAAGCTACCGTTAGTTGTATTATAACTTTTTAGGCCACGCTATGTTTGTATTCTTACATTGTGGCTTTACTTATATCTTACACAAGACGCTTGGAATTAAGGGATTGTGTTACGTTGGCCTAATGGGTACAACCTGTTTAATGAAGGGGACGTTTAAATCCACACAGACCCCATCGCATTTCTGCCATTTCATTAAAATGCTCTATTGTGGTTCTATATTTTAATTGCGAATTCGAAGACATCAATTTTAATCATTTCATGTAGGCCTATATTACACAATTATGCTTATAATTTACTTGTTATTTACTTTACTTTTAACTTTATAATATTATATATCTTTGCGCAACAGATTATATTGACGACAGAGATTACATACATTAAACAGATATCAGGGTGACGTTAATGTGAGTGACACCCATTATTGCTGTAGACACGGGTGGCAAGTCACAAGTTTTTTCGCAGCGCCTTGTCATACTCGTGCTGGATCTTTCTGGGCGTTGCTTTCTGGGTAGGAGAACCCCGCTCCTGATTCGAATGACTTTATCACTGGGGCATGTTGAACATCATCACCGTCGTCTCTACAATCCGCTGTCATGCAGAACAATCGAAAAGAACATCTGTACAAGATCCTGGTTATCGGCGACTTAGGTGTGGGGAAAACTAGCATCATTAAGCGATATGTTCACCAGAGTTTCTCGACGAATTACAGAGCGACCATCGGAGTCGACTTCGCCTTGAAAGTTTTGAACTGGGACTCAGAGACAGTTCGTCTGCAGTTATGGGACATAGCAGGTAGGTTCTGATCGTGTTTTCTCTGTAGCCCGCCCCAAATGAACTGGGTTACTGTTTCTGTACCTCTTCACGATAACAGAGCTATCACCTGATCCCCAGGGCAACAGCCTATGGAGTCGATGAGTTGAGCTAACAAGTTATCTTTGGGTCTGGTTTTGTCTTTGACGTCTGGTGTTAATTTATGAACCAAAAAAAAGCCACTGAAAATCATTATCAAACGATATGCGTTTTTGTGGTTGTCATCTACCATGTTTTAACTAAATTACATTTCAACATGTACAACTACTTTATCGATTCATATAAATCATATAATTATCATGTTCGCTTTTTATGTTTTCACTACTAGTTCACAGTTAATTTGTGAAACGTCCAAAATCAATTGGTTTGTTTGAGACTGATAACACCACCGGACATTGTGTAATGGTTAAGGCCTATTCATTGGCCATATGGATATTTTACAGTCAGTCCCAAAAAGGGAGGGCAGCAAAGGAGAGAAGCTCTGTGATATATCAAACTCCCATATTATATTTCAGAACTCCAATGAACAAGCAATATTATATTAATAATACATATTCATATAATCTATATTAAATTGGCGGTTATTATTAGGATAAGAACAGATGGTGTAGACGGCATATTTATTTTTTAATGCTGTTATAATTATGTGGTTATGATGCTAACGATTGTAACAAATTAATGTAATCAATCAAATTAAGTCAACCACAGATTGACATGGTATAGTGTAGGTTTTCTTTTTTTTTTTTTAAGTATCAAGGCCTCAGGTAGAAAAGAAATGTCATACCATTAAAATTCAACAAAAGTCCATTGGAAAGGAGTTTCAAGGAAGCTAGCTAAATAATCTTGTCATTTATTTGAGCATTATGGGGTATGGAGAAGTGTCCCAATGCAAGGTGCATCACAAAAGCAAACAACAAACATTTCAGTCACCTTCATCAGTGCCACAATCAAGGTCAAAGGCAAATACAATAAATACATACTTTTTTTGGTGTCAAGTCATTGCATACACATGTTGTCAATTACATACAAGGGTGTTGATCAATTAGTAATTTCAGAAGGCAATAGAACAAAGATCGTATTTCGAATCAAGATGATGCCATCCAATTGTACAAGGACAAAAAGTCAGCAAGATGCCAATATCTACAGCAAACATACATACATACTCATATGAAATAATATTGGATACAAATATCAGATTATTGATCAAGTTTGGAAGCGGCAAAGCATTTGGTTCAACGCTAAAGTGGGCAGAAATTATTTTAACACAACCATCCTTGGGAAATTGTGTGTTCGGAAAGCAATAGGGACGGCTGTCTCTTCAGCTACGCTAAGAGGGCGCTGCCCACGCCGCTTGTTTAATCTGGCAGTGTCGTAGAGTGTACCTGCTGAACCCCCGAGGAAGCAGCGAGGAGCTCTGCTCCCTGGGCACACTGTGCTTGCCCGCGTCGATCGCTATTTTAATCAGGCCATTTCGCATGAGCGCTGCACTCTTGCCGGTCCTTGCTACTGAGACGTACTAAACCCCCCACCCCCGGCCCACCCCCCACCACTGCCCCTGCCCCTGCCCCTGCGTAAGCTGTGGTATGTGGTCATGTGGCCCGACCTCATGTGAGTGAGATTTAGAGGCAGACACACTAAAGCCATTGTAGATATAAACAGAAAAGATGGGCCATACGGGTTCTTGCATTTGCTATACCTAGCATGTATTCAACCCTTGTGTTGTCTTGAGGGTCAGAAATGACCCCCTAAATGATCTTTATTCAACTTGAAATTTGATGACAAAAGTTTGTGATGAGTGACAGGTTGTTTATCCATGCAAAATAGATTTTGGGTTTAAAATTCAAATTAAGCTGCTTTATTTTAGAGGTTTAGTGAAGGCGGATAATTTCAGAATGTTAAGACTATGCAAGGGTTAACGGGAACATGGTATTTGACTGTATTTTAGGGAACTTGATTAACTGTCACCTTCTTGCCAGCTTTGACCAGTCTGGCCCTTCTCCTCTGACCTCTCTCATTAACAAGGCGTTTTTGCCCACACAACTGCTGCTCACTGGATGATTTTTGTTTTTTGTACCATTTTCTCAGCAAATCCTAGAGACTGTTGTGTGTGAAAATCCCAGGAGATCAGCAGTTTCTGAGATATTCAAACCACCCTGTATGGCACCAAGAATCATTCCACAGTCAAAGTCACTTAGATCACATTTCTTCCCCATTCTGACATTTGTTCTGAAAAACAGCTAAACCTCTTGACCATGCCTGCATGCTTTTATGCATTTAGTTGCTGCCACATGATTGGCTGCCACATATTTGCATTAACAAGTTGGTGTACAGGTCTACCTATTAAAGTGCTCAGTGAGTGTAAAAATGCTTTAAATGTAATCTTGAACAAACACATCAGGGCTATATACTCACAAAGTACGATTCTAGCCCTTATAGCCATTGCAGGTTGTCCACAGCTGTGATACTTAATATTGCTTCCACAATCACTGCTATGTTTCTGACTGCAATCACAGTTGTTTTTCCGAGTACCAAAGAACTGTGCCAGCTCATCAATTTTTATTTGATGGGTAAAAATGTCGGCAACTAATAACTTCTGACAAAATTGTTTTGGCACCATGGAAAAATAACATACTGAACAAAACTAGAGACTGATGAGTTTATTGAGCTCTGGGGAGGACGTTAGTGTTTATCTGATCCATATTCTAGCGTAAAATGTACAAACCTGGTGCTGCTACTGGATGGCTCGCCCTGTTAAGGTACTGTTTCACTGCTTTGCTTTTGAATCCATTACATTTGACATTTTAGTCATATTTAGCAGACGCTTTTAATCCAAAGCGATTTACAAGTACATAGGTTCTGCCACAGGTTAAAAGCATCAAATCCATAACTAGTAAAATACGCATGAAGGGCTGATCTAAACAAAAAGACAGTCACCTTCTTTTTAGGGTTAGGGTTAGACAAGAGGGATATTGGGGGGGGGGGGGGGGGGGATCAGGAGGACTAAGGTATAGTCTGAAAAGGTGTGTTTTTAGTCTGTGTCGAAATATTCCACCACTGAGGAACCAGAATGGAAAACGGGCGTGAACGTGCAGCTCGACCGCCTGGTGTTCGTAGTGAGGGAACCACAAGGCGACCAGAGCTGGCAGACCGGAGTGGTCTTGCTGGGGTGTAGGAAGCAAATCCAGACTGTGCCCGAGAGGGCCAGTGGATTTAAACCATAAACAGTATCAGTGCACTCCAGCTGAACTGCAAGTGCTCCAGGGTGCAAAATAGGAGCATTTGAGCAACGATGGGTTTAATATTAGCTCAAGTGTGCATGTGAATCATTCACGTTTTGGGCACATATTTGACAGGTTTTTTCATACTTAATATATTCAGAGATCAGCTGAACATATTTAGCATATTTAGCTGCTTCTGTCACTCCGAATGGGGCTGTTAAACACAGGTGTCAATTCTTCCTCTTTATCCGTGTAAGTACAGGAAAGGTGATTCTTCTTAGAAGGGAGGCCTTTAAAGGGGTTTTAAAAGGGGTTTTGAGCATAGTAAGATATCTGTGCTATGGAACTGTGCTGCAAGCACAATATCAGTTGTGTGTTTTACTGAAATGTGAGCACAGTGTTGTGATAGCGAACTTATCCCTGGTTATGGGTATGCACTTTGTTGTACGTCGCTCTGGATAAGAGCGTCTGCCAAATGCCAATAATGTAATGTAATGTAATGATAGCCTAATATGTGGTTAACTAAAATCGTATCTGTTTGCTTGGCTTTGAAGGCCAGGAACGCTTTGGGAACATGACCAGGGTCTACTACAGGGAGGCAATGGGAGCCTTCATTGTGTTCGACATCACACGACCGACGACGTTCGAAGCAGTGAAAAAGTGGAAGGAGGACTTGGACTCAAAATTGACTCTATCAAACGGCAAGAACATCGCCACTGTCCTCCTGGCCAACAAGTGTGACCAGGGCAAAGACGTGCTGATGAATAATGGCATCAAGATGGACCAGTTCTGCAAAGACAATGGCTTTGTGGGCTGGTTCGAGACATCAGCTAAGGTAACCCCATCTTTTTTTTCTATTCCTTCCCTGTCCCTGTTGCTCTGATCGTCCAGCCCATGACTAACATTCAGCTGGATTATTTTCTACAAATGCAGAAAAAAGAAGTGATTTCATGAACGTTGGCAATACTGCTACCCCTGCCCCACTCAAAAGGCCCTTTGTCTTTAGCCAGGCCGTCGTTGTAAATAAGAATTTTCGATTCATTTTCCGAAGCGATGAACTAAAGATTAAACACAGTAAAATAAATAATTAAATATGCGTCAGACTGTCTGCTGGGGTTGTGCGTGCTCATGGGATTGAGTCCTATGTGGAAACCTGCTGATTCAGGGTGTGACTGTGTGTTTTTCACATTGGGAAACATTTGACGTCTTGTGCCTCCTGAGGAAGAAAACATGATAGCTATAGAAGTGCTAAAAAAACAAAACAAATGGGGAAATTTTAATTTACTTTAAAAACAGCTGCCTGACACGTGAGGAGAAAATGAAAGTGGTGGGAAATGTCAGGCTATTGTTGAATTAAGTTCTCAAAGATATTAGCTCTAACAAAAACAGAGCAGTCCTCGTCAGTTTGGGAAACTGTGAAATGAGAAAACTAGGTCTTGTTTTAAATCACGTGAATCGCATACGTTTTTTTTTCAATTAGCTATAGCTCATGCCCAGGTCATGTGATCTAGTATTTCCAAATATGGGTGACTTTTCTCATAAAGCATCTGTCTGGTATGCTGAAATTCAGTTCCTCTTGGCACATGTCCATTGTCATAATTAGAGAGTCCCACTTGAGTTAAATAAATAAAGTTTAAATTTCAGCTTTTTTTTTCAGCTTTCAAAGCTTAATTGTAGCTTAATGTAATTGTTGATAAATATTTTCTTTGTAAAACTGGTTTTAAAAATGTGTTTTTAAGGAACACACATAGTGAAGGATTGTTCTTATAACCCTTAAGCCTGGTGTCTATCTCTATTTATGTAGTAATGTTTTTGAACTTTTTTGTATGTTAGTACACCGTTTCAACTTTTCATTGTTTTATTTATGCATTGTCCCTGATTGTAAATGCCAACCATTGCCAAACAAGGCAAAATCATTTCCTGCAAATGATACTAATAAATTCAATTCAATTTTGGAACAATGGCCAAGAGGATAGGAGGAGGACGGTGATGTCTGGATAATTAGAAACAGTTCCAGAGATGGTTCTTATTAGATTAATTACCATTTCTTCTCAGAGACTTCTGGAATTTCACAGATTACTGGAAGGGGCTATGGGATAAATTTAGACTGAAGGGTCAGGTACAGGGGAGCGTGTTGAGGAGTCTCTCTCTCTGTTTCTCACTTTACACACTTTTTCTCCCCTTTACACACATTCCCGCACCCGCCTCTGTGCGTTTCGCCGCCCTTACAGCGGGAAGCACTGTGCATGTAACAGGCAGGTCCAACATTCCTACACCGCGAAACAGAGGTCAGAGGTTAGGAACCCACTAACCTAGCGAAACAGACAATGAAAACAGTGTTCAAAGATATTATTCTGTTTTAACAGATAAAATAATATTTTATCATTTCTTTCATGGATCTTTACTCTGGGTACCTTGACCTTGGCCAGTCAGTGTTACAGAGTACAGAGTGAATCAATTTAAACCTTTCCAAAATGTTTGTCTTGTCCACCGTTTTCTGTCTTCAAAATATCATCTGTGTGACTGGCCTTCAGTCATGAACAAATGCCTTTTGGTTGTTAAACCTATTAGTATGATATGATGGGCTTTCAGATTGACATTAATGTGTAGTTGAATCTGGTATTTCTGTATTATGCTTTCAGAACTGTGCTTTTTTTTTCCAAGCTTGAACTGTGACGAAAAATTGTAATCAAAATGGCTGATTCAGCATATCAGGATTTTCTTGCATTGTAGCTGCCAAACAAGTCATTCCTTCTAGTCACTTCAAATAAAAAAACGTCCCTGGTGTAAAAATTCAAGTTAGTCAGCATTGATTCAGAAGAACATGCAAGGAATGAACTGAATGAGTTTGTCTGAAGTTCCCTGTATTCTCTGTTTTCAAAAGACCACACGCATAGGCTTGAATGACAGTAAATCACCTGCTGTTTACATTTATGATATAATGAACAAAAGTAATAGTTTTTGTATAGAAACGTAGTTTAATTAGCATTTGGTGATTACTAAACCCATGGTACTTCCCTTCCAATGCTGCCCCGAAGCTCAGCCAGCCACAGATGATGTGCACATACTTCTTCATAGGCAGTTTTTCTTGTATTTTTGTGTAATGTGTAATTCTTATGTATTTTCATTGAATCCATCTGTGTCTATGTCACTGAGCCAGCTAGTTTGCTAATCTGTCGCTTAGTTTTCTATTGCATAGTACCGCGGTAGCAGAGTATCTGGATGAAGAAAAGCCGAGATGGAATGATTGTCAGTGCTGATGTTGTTTGTGATTGTCAGTGCTGATGTTGTTTGTGATTGTCAGTGCTGATGCTGTTTGTGATTGTCAGTGCTGATGCTGTTTGTGATGGTCAGTGCTGATGCTGTTTGTGATTGTCAGTGCTGATGCTGTTTGTGATGGTCAGTGCTGATGCTGTTTGTGATGGTCAGTGCTGATGCTGTTTGTGATTATCAGTGCTGATGCTGTTTGTGATGGTCAGTGCTGATGCTGTTTGTGATTGTCAGTGCTGATGCTGTTTGTGATGGTCAGTGCTGATGCTGTTTGTGATGGTCAGTGCTGATGCTGTTTGTGATTATCAGTGCTGATGCTGTTTGTGCTGGTCAGTACCGATGCTATTTGTGATTGTCAGTGCTGATGCTGTTTGTGATTGGCAGTGTTGAGGCTGTTTGTGATTGTCAGTCCCGATGCTGTTTGTGATTGTTAGTGCTGATGCTGTTTGTGATTGTCAGTGCCAATGCTGTTTGTGATTGTCAGTGCTGATGCTGTTTGTGATTGTCAGTGTTGATACTGTTTGGGAGGCAAAGCCAGCAGGATGGAGCAGAAATGACATTTCAGCCCCATTCATTCAGAAAGACACAAAAACCCAAGATCCATGTTTCTTTTCATCAACCAATCAATTTGATTTCCCGTGGGCTATTAAAGCTGGCTTTCTCTCCAGCTGGGAAATCTGCCTGTGTGTAATCATGATGGAGAAATTGAATGAGTTGCATTCATCTTCAGCTGTAAATGAAAAAGATTTATGGTTTTGTAAATTAATGAATTTTCAGATGTCCTCTCCTCCAGAGGCATGGATATGCGGGTTGGTAGGAAGGGAAGGGTGGAGCACCCCAGTAAAGTCTGCGCTTTTCTGTAAAAGTGTGCAAAGCATCATGCATATTCAAGCCACAATTATTTCTGACACTCGCAGCCAGAAAAATGGCTGGGGAATTGGAGCTAGCCAACTGTACAAGGAATCTAATTAATTCTGGAGGAAGGGTGAAGGAATTTTATTTTTGTTCTTTCTTCACTAACCAAGTGGCTACTTTGAACATCCTTAAATTAACCACTCGATAGGCCCAAAATATTTAATTAGCACAGTGGATATGGAATTCAATTTCTTTCCAAAACTCATTCTTTGGCACCATCCATCTGTTCAACATCTTTTATGTATACTACTCCAAAGTCATTCTAACAATAGTCTATCCCTCCCTCTCTCTCTCTCTTTCTCTCTCTCTCTCTCTCTCTCTCTCAGGAGAATATCAACATTGATAAAGCAGCCAATTGTCTGGTGAAGTACATCATTGCTAATGAGAATGACATCCTGAAGTCAGTGGTACCCGACACCATTTCGCCCCAGCTCAACTCGAGAAGGGACGGCACGTGCTCCGCCTGCTTTACGTCGTAGGACTGACTGCACATGGGGGCCGCTGTGACAGTGAGGGAGAAGGTGGTCAGGGGTGCAACACATACTCTCAGAAATAACGCTACCAAAACTGCCGAAAAAAAGCAACGCTTGTCGCTGGGGCTGTACCCTATACCCTATATAAAATTGTACTCCTAGCCAGCAAAGTATAATTCATTTCTAACTTTTTTTTTTTACTTGGAAGAAGGACTCATTAGTACCCAAAGGGAACATTACTGTACTTTCAGGGTTCATTTGGGGAAATTCGAACAAAAATATACCTCCTCTGAAACTTTATTTCTGAGAGTGCGCACTGGGTCCCACCGTCTCTCACAGTTTTAATACTTGTTGTTTTTTTTTACATATAAACACATGCAGGTCGTAGACAGATTGTGTCGCGCTGTTTAACTGCAAATCCCTGTGCAATATTTTCATATTTAAGAACAGTGTTCCTGTCGACTTATTGCACTTTCATTCTAGGATGATTTGTAACATTATGAGCTACAGAAGCTCTCTGCACTCATAACTTTTGGCTGCCAAAAGTCACTGGGGATGAAACCAGTCTGTCTTCACTAACAGCCTGCATTATTTAATATTTATTTATGTATTTATTTTTTTGGTTCTTGGTGACAGCCCAGGTCCCATGTGTTCTCCGTGGCTGATACTGCTGTGCATAAAGTCTGATAGGGGCGTTTGGAAGTTCTCCTGCACTGGTGAAACGGACACAGACACACACAACCATACATACAGTGGGATCCAGAATCACTGGGACCCTTGATAAATATACACAAATATGCACAAATATGCTGCAAACTAAAAAAAATAATAGTTATTGACATAAGATTTATTTTCCAACATGCTTAAATGTAGTTCACTTTATCAATGATTCGATTAACTGAACGTTTAACATTTTCCAAATAAAAAATGTATTTCCCCAAAAACATCAATGCCATATTTGTAGGTATCACATGCTTCCACTTGTATGCATTCCATTTTGGCCCCCAAACATGTCCATGGTGTGTGTGGCCAAAACGTTCAACTTTAGTCTCATCTGACGAAAGCTCTTCCAGTCGAATTCCAATGCTGAAGATTGGTTTTGTTTATTGTGCTAAGTAAGGGCTTGCTTCAGGCCACCGTTCCTTTAGACTGAGATTAACTAAATTGAAGTAAAATTGTATTGCCAATTTCACATTGTTTGATTTTATTTACAATAATTGTTAGGGGTGCCAATAATTTTGTCACCTGTGGCTTTCAGAAAAAATTAGATTGCTAAATAAAAAACATTGAAACATGAAAGTAAATGTATTGAAATGATCCTGTATGTTTGAACATAAAATATAGATCATCCATATCCATATTGTTTATTAAATGCAGCCTTTTTTCTCCATTTTCATTTAGGGTGCCAATAATTTTCAAGCCCACTGTACATACCTATGAATAGATACTTAAAACAGAAAAAGTTAAAACGGATCTTATCGATATTTCCACGCTAACTGTTGCATTTGGATCGAATCGGACCCAGAAACTCTATCCCTCTGACACAAGTAACATTCTCACAATGTTTTTATAATGCTTGTTATCTCACCAATCTCGTCTATGACTCATTCACTTTACATAAAACTCCTGACTGCAGGCTGTTACCCTGTTTTATATAAAGATCCTCCGGTTTTATCGATCAAACGCCTTCTTGTCTTTTTATCTATTTTCATGTGTGTTGTGCAGCTGAGCCCTTGTGGAGTTATTTATATAAATATATAAAAAAATAACAAAGTATTTTATATGAAAAATATTGTTTCTATTGATCTTGCAATCCCTGTATCTCCCAAATACCATACCAGGATTTTAGCAATTCAACTGGTACTACAGACAACAGCAAAAGTATGGGGCATTTTTTTTGTAACTCCCCCCAGCCCTTTCGAATTTTACCTAAACGCATTTGCTGTGAATTATCAAATTGCAGAGAGAGGACACTGTGTTCCTGTCCCCGGGAATGTGAACAGCAATAGGGGGATTCGATTGGTGGATTCCGCGGTGTCATTCCAGCTTGCTGTTCTGCTGAGATCTCTGCACAGAATAGACTGTTGCTGTATGTCAGTGCAGCATTCTGTGGTTACCAAGACAACGACCTCATGTAACCACAGTCCATGTTTGTGCAATGAATTCAAGGGCAACTGCTGATGCTCGATGAAAAGTGGCATATTCAGCAGGACAACCCTGATTTTGAGCAAATACTTTCTCTTGATTATCAGATAAGTGTTACAGTTGGCGCCTTTGATGGGCTATATATGTTAAAGGCAGCTTTTGACTTCTAACAAACCTTATGGATGCTTTACAATGGCAAATTACTTTCCCTGGTAACGAGGTGTTGATTAAATTGCAGGCCATGCTTTGTATCATTAAATTATTTCAGTGTTTCTTAAAGGGGCAATTCACCCAAAAATGAAATTAAAGTGTGATTTGACTACTTTTTTAGACGCTTTTCAACCTCTTTTTTATGGTAATGAATCCACCAAAAATGTACATATGAAAAACTCAACAGCATTGTCTCTTTCCAAATATAATGCCACAGTTGCGAACATCAACAGAGTTAAAAAATGCTCATTTTAAGTGAGATTTAATTGGCTATGTCCGCTACTGTGGGAACTCACCGACTGTCTCTTCACAAGCAGTAGTTTTTACTGAAGCACACCAGTATTCTGGGGCAAAGTGTCATTGATCAGTGATTTAACTGACTTTGTGCACTTGAAACATCAAACTGCCCATGTTTGCCAGCTGTGAACTTTAGTTGACGAAAGTATGCCAAGACAATATAGGAACTCCTTTAGCTCGCAATGTCAGACTATGAAGAAGACATGGACCCAGAATACGGGTGTGCTTCGTTGGAAACAGCTGCATGCATGGACACAGTTGGCGAGTTCAAACTAGAACAAATAGTTTGATTGAAATGTGCATTTTTGAGCTCTGCTGATGTTCGCAAGTAACTGTGGCACATTTGGAAAGAGACGTTGAGCTGTTGAATGAGTTGAATGTACACTTTCAGCAGATTCATTACCGGAAAAAAAAGAAGTCCATATCACTGCAAACTGCATCTAGAAAAGTAATAAAATGTAGAAAATTTGCCACAGCTCAGCAAAACTACCTGGAAGGATAGATAGTATCGTAAGTTAGTGGAGACATACTTTCATTTCATTTTGGGATGAACTGCCCTTTGGATGAACTGCCCAGTTGCAGTATGTTAATCCAGTGGTAGAAGGGGCTTGTTCATGCTGCATACTGCATACAATGTATATCCCCTGCAGGAAAGCAATGCAAATAAATGTCCTCCTTTGCCCCCATTTCTTGCTTGTCATCTAATTTGTTGTTCTTATTTGTGTTCAGAGCATTTTTATTTCTTTTGGTTTGTTTGTATTTGTTCAGAATTTACTTTCCCATGAAGGGATAGCACTGCTATTCAAAAGGCCTGAGATTGAGAATCCCGGTTTTAGGGAGAGTCAGCAGTCCGTTCCCGTTAGCTTACAGATGACTCGACGCTCTCCTGTGAATTCGATTTGGCCTCATCCCCGGTTAGCACACGATAGTAAGGAGCACTGAGCGTTCCCTTCCCTCAGTCGGCATCGTATGAGGGATGTTAGCACGTACAGCGGACACTGTGTGTGTGTGGGGGTCGTAACCTGCAGTGAAGGATAATACAGAAGGTGTAACATGAAGTGAATGATGAAAACCCCTCGATAAAATGAGCCAGACTGTATAAAATAAAATAAGCAACACTGATGAAAGATTATAGTGCAATGTTTTGCATAGAAATTGGGAAATTATATTTTTATGCTAATAAAATTGCTGAGAAAATTTTTTTTTAACCCAGAAATACGTCACAAAATTCACTTGATTATTATCAACACTTTGTGCATCCTCCCGTTGCGAGGATAACATTACTGAATCATTAAACATCTGTTGGGTTTTTATTGGTGAACATACTGAGGGGATATTTCGCCTCCATCCTCTAAGCAGAATCTTTAAAGATCTGTCAGTCTTTTAATCATTTCTTTGAGTAAATCAGAGTGATGGAGGCTCAAAGGAAGGGCCCAAGAACCCAAGCACCCCCTATATCTTAATGGTGTTACATTAACATCAGTTTGTTTCAGTAAACCTATCGCTTGGCCTATGTTTCTGTTTATATTTTCGTTCTTTCTTTGGTGATCAAAAGCCTAGAATCAAGAGTAGATATTGAAAGCTTTCTTTTTCCTATATTAAGGAAGTGGTTGAATACTGACTAATCAGAAACGGCTGAGAAGCCAACTGTCAAATTAGTTTTGTTCTCTCGAAATGGGGGGGGACTATGTATTATTTCATACATGGATCACCTAATATGGATGTTACTACTCTGAAATTGAAGTTGACACCTCATATTCATGAATTCAATGTGCTGGAGTATTGCTTATATTGAATAGGTTTTGTAAGCTTCTCCTCACAATGTTTAAATACGCGATAAGTTAGCATGACCTATTCCTACAGTCATCTTTATTAATTTAGCAGCTCAGATTGTCCCTCTTAGGACAAGAAACTGCACCTTCAGCTGTCAGATCCATCCCGGACATTGACACAAGGTTTCGTGCCCTGCCCCTGTCCCAGAATGGAGAAACGCACAGGAGCGTTGCTCTGATCTAGGCCCCCGCAGCTCAAAGCTGGGTTTTCCCGCCACTCACAGAGACGACAGACTCAGCAGGGCCCGATGGGTGCCGCGGCTAATTTAGCATTTGTCAAACGGCACCACTGCACGTCCTGTGGCACCGCACAGCGAAGAACCCTGCAGCTCTCTTTGCGAGCGCAATGCATCTCGCCCAATGAGTCAGTGATCCGGGAATAGCGTGGGACAAATGAAACTGCGATTCACGCCTACAGGTTCAGAGAAGTCCGAACGCATTACCTAACTACCGCGTGGACCTCCGCCACCCGTTAAGGTATTACGAATGAATCATTGAATCAAATAATAATAATAATAAGATATAATGACGAGAGCAAGCCAATCGACCTAACAATCTGTCCCTAATTTTCAACCTCAACTGTACTGTAAGTAGCCAACATATTGCCCAATATATCTTCATCCTGGCAATAAAAGCAGACAAATTTACAATATGCCCCCCTTCACTTACATCTCCCATCCTGGCCCACCAGCATTCCCCCCCCCACCAGTATTGCATAATCTTGTGTTGGTTGTTTGTTTACTGGCAGGGCTCCAATGAGGACAGGATGAAAGCCACGCAACATGAAACGAGAAACCGCAGTGAAAGAAGCACAGGTTGTTTTCTTCTTTTAAAAGGATTCCCTTGGCTCAGAACGCTGCTCCCCTTGAGAGTGTGAGATAGTCAGGGTCTCCTCTTTTTCTCCCATCTGCCAGGAGACAGTTTCCACCACACACAGGGCACCTGCATGGGAACCTGGGGGTGGGGGGGGGGGGCTTGTTGCGTAGTGGTTAAGGTACATGACTGGGACACGCAAGGTCGGTGGTTTGATCCCCGGTGAAGTCACAATAAGATCCGCACAGCCGTTGGGCCCTTGAGAAAGGCCCTTAACCCTGCATTGCTTCAGGGGAGGACGGTGTTCCTGTTTAGTCTAATCAACTGTATGGATATGTCGCTCTGGATAAGAGTGTGCCAAATTCCATTAATGTAATGTAATGTAATGGATCCAACATGTATGTATGTGTGAGTGCGTAAGCAGGTGTATGACCACTGTACGTATGTATACGGGTGTGAATATGTATGTACGTATGTACTATATACAGTGTGTGTTTATACAGACGCCAGGAAGAGAAGATGGGAAGAACGAATGGAAATCCAAATAAACAACAAACCTTGTAGGCCTCCTGCCTGTTTCCAACACAACTCAAAAGTGTAAACTAAAAGACATGCCCAAATGTCTTCCCGTCCCCCCTCAGGAAAATCACGCGTGTGATGGAATAATGGCCGTCGACTCCCGTAGCGCTGTCAGCCACAGGCGGGTGCTGTAGGTCCTCTCCCATTAGAACATTCAGAGAGGAAATAACAAGCTCCTTACATAATTATGAAAAAGTGCTGTGAGACCAGAGTGAGTTCAAACATAATCACCCCACCGGTCCTCCCAGAGGTCTCTGAGACCTCGTTATGGCTAATCAAAGTCTTTGTTGAGCGTAAGCTCTGCCTTCTGCGACTGAGGATGACCTCGATGGGCATCCTTTACCCAGGAAGCCGTCTCTGACAATGCTCATTATTCATGAACAAAATGAAAAGACACTACTGATTTGCCCCTCGGTTCAATCGCTGGTTGTTCAAAAAGTGGGCCAAAGCTTTTGGAAATTAAAGTCACTTCATCATGGGGAAAAATGGCGCTTAGGCCATTTATAATGTCGTAATTTTTTTGTTGTTTTAAAAAAATTAAGTTAGTTTAAGTTAGTTGACTGTTAGCGGAACTTGAACCAGGTTCATCATGGCCACAATGGACACACTTGTATTCTCTTGTCTTTTTGTCCGCTAATATTTTCAGCTTTCTTATTTCCAGTTCATTTAAAGGAGCAAAAGGTAAGATTTGTGTGTTAAAACATTGTTACAGGACCATTGTAAATCCCTTCCTATCATTGAAAAAGGCACACTGACATGTTGACTCACCCTCTGCCTGTGTTTATAGTCCTTAAATTCCTTAAATTGCAGTTGACAGGCCGACACTCTGTACCAAACCAGCGTATAGCTGTACAATAATTCAAGTGCATTGGTTGGAAATTGGTTCTAATTGCCACAGCCAATGGCGTTTCCACGTCAGCACGTTTACAGAGAAGGGGGAGGGATAAACAGTGCTATGTTTGAGCGTGTTTGTTGCTGCAATTCCTCTCTTGACCGTCAGTCCGAAATTACCGGTTGTACATTTAAGCTGCACGAACAGGCAGAAAACGGGGTCATTCAGACTCCAGAGCCCTGAGGAAAGCGCAGGTGAAAAGGCCTGAAGACCAGCGGCTTCCCCAGGTATGCAGATATGGCAATAAGGAACACCCTGGGGGATGATGAGACAGACAGACAGACAAATTCTGAATTTCTTTTTTTAAAGAATTTTTATCCGTTTTTTTCCCCAATTTGGTAGCCAATTTGGACCCCGTCTGATTCAATTAGAGCTAGTATTAGATACACCGCCCACACCCGTCTCTCGGCGGCCGACAGGAGAGCGACACACCTTCTTCAAGCCGTCTCGCCTCCCAAGTCGTGACCGTGATTCCGAGGCGCCCGAGGTGCTTGTTTTTGTGCGGCGATCTACTAACCCTGCCAAGTCCCTCCCTCTGGAGCAGCAAGCCAATTATTGCTGCTCCACGTGAACCGGCCAAACTTGGCTTTTTGGCAGGACCAAGAATCAAACCCCGGTCCTCAGTGTGCAACTGCAGCGAACTGCAACCGCGAGTCTGCTGCGTCTTAGCCTGTTGCGCCACCACAGCTCCAGATTCTGAATCTCTAATGTTCTCCCACACTTGATCTATCTCTTTCCAAAATCCTCTACCTTTTTTTCACCCCTTTCTTGTAGTCTTGGCACAGATGCCTTTTCTACCACAATCAGGTACAGATGGTCTTCACCTTCTATTATATCATGATCAATTTGAAACACAGATGATGAGTACTGGTCCATCCTAAATATGAGAATTAAATATCGAAATACAGTTTTACTACAGAAATACAATATATCATTGTATAAATTTATGCACACTTCATATGTACCACATCAATTTCACATAGAGCACACGCAGAAATGTAGCTACAATTGACTCTTTAGTTCATGCTAACCTCCTCAGAAATAGTCAATGCATGATGTCACACCCAAGACATCACACTATGTTGCTAGGATCACTGATTTAAGAAATACACTCACCGAGCACTTTATTAGATATTTATTAGACTTATGTTTTAGACTTCTACTGCTGTAGCCTATCCACTTAAGTGTTATGATGCATTGTGTGTTCAGAGATGCTCTTCTGCATACCATTGTTGTAATGAGTGGTTATTTGTATTACTGTCGCCTTCCTGTCAGCTTTGACCAGTCTCCTCTGACATCTCTCATTAACAAGATTTAACGATGTTTTCGGCACCATTCTTTGCTAACTCTAAAGAGTAGTGTGGTGAAAATCCCAGGAGATTAGCCGTTTCTGAGACACTCACACCACCCCGTCTGCCACCAACAATCATTCCACGATCAAAGTCACTTTGATAAAATCTTTCCCCCATTCTGACGGTTGATGTGAACATTCACTGAAGGGCGGATGCATGAAACTGATGTAAAAGCAAAGGCCATCAAGGTACAGCATATGACACAGAAAACTGTACTGGTCTGAGTCATTGACCAGACTCACCTGGGGGGAGCGATTAGTCACATTTAAATGGGGAATGACAGCTCTGCGGGTGTTTCATAATGGACCTGCTTAGCACAGCAAGGCAATCCACAGACGTCTGACAGCTATGTTTCAAATCATTGGACTACAATCCTGGACTCGAAAGCACTGCTGGTGAACTTTAATAATGCTACGTGGGCGGCACATCAGTGCAATTATGAAACATTGGTTTCACAGAAAAACGGTGAAATCTGAAAGAGCAAAGTTAAACAGTTTCCCATTTAGCATTATGGCATTCGGTGCGTTGCTGCCGAATCAGAGAAGACAGGCCGGGGTCAGAGGAGTGCTCAGGGTGAAAACAGTGGACTCAAAACCAAAATAGAACCAAAACAAAACCAAAATAAAACCTAAAGACAGAGAGCAGAGGACACCAGGCAAATACAAATCCCTTCGCCAAGCACCTGGGTCTTCTTTAAACCCAGCCGAATTAACACCACATAGGCTCTGCTGTAAACATAACCTAAATTCATAGATGAAATGAAAATGAAAATGCAATGACACTGGTAATGATACTTCATTCAGTACCATGTATCTTTACAATTTATGGATGCAAAATCTCGAGGATTTATACAATATAATGTTATACAGGTTTCATTATGACCTTATTTTACTCCAACCATTACTAATCTCCCTTCCCAAAACAAAGAGAAGATTTAAATGAGCATAAACCAGCATACTGCTTTATATCCATTCTTTACTCTCATCTATCCTGTTTAACCATGGACAGAAAACAAAATGGTACTCTGTTTAGCAATCTATAATCAAGGAATTCTTCAAGAAATGAAATGAAAATGTTTAACGAATGGAGATGTTTAAACGAGGTCATTCAGCCCCAAACATTCCCCAGTTGATGATTGCGGCTTCAGGGATTCAGGAGAACAGATGATGCAAGGTCCTGTGGTGGAGACAGGAGAAGCATGTGCAGGGAAGCAGTCACATGGACCAGTCACCGTAGCAACAGCACATTCTCGCACATTGTCTCCTTCTCAGGCTTACTGCTCGGTGTGAGTCACACGATTTCGGCAATAAGTTTATATCAGGGACTCCTCCTCACTCATGACCTTTAGCATCCGAGAAACTAGTACAAAGTTTGAAGTTGGCTTCGACCCAGGCGGTTAACTTAACGGCAGGTTCTTCATTGAAAAGATGAGAGACAAGAGTTTTAGGGTACTGGAATGGAAATTGCATAATTAACCCACTGACACACTAAAGCGTTTTTTTTTAATACATCTACCGTGGCCAACCGCAGGGAATGAGACGGCTGTATCATGCACATGGACGTGGAATAGAATCCTTTCTCCAGACCGTATAGTTAAGAGTCTTTGATGCCCGTTAGCGAAGTGACGTTAAACACTGAGCCGTTCGGCGAAGAGGAGGATGCAGCTTGAAGAGCTTGTGAGCACGGGGCCTATTTCTGTACATTGGTGTTAAGAGCACACACAGCTCCAGTCAAAGGAGGCCAGCGGAGGAGAACAGTGATGAAAGCGCTAGGAGGTTAATGGGTTGAATGTGTGACCTATTTACCTACATCGCAATACCCTGAGAGAGGCCTTGTAGTGATGTAGCATCATTGGAGGCTGTGTCTGAGCCTGGACATCTCCTATACAGTGGCTGCAGAAAGTATTCAGACCCACTTCACTTTTTTTCCACTATTTATTATTTTAAATGGATAAAATAGCTATTTTTCTCCCCATCAATTTACACTCAAAAACCCATAATGACAAAGTGTTCATGTTTTTAGTAATTTTTGCTAATTTATTAAAAATCAAAAACTGAAATCTCTCATTTACATAAGTATTCAGTCCCTTTGCTGTGGCACTCGAAATCATGGTCAGGTGCAGCCTGTTTGCTTTCATTATCCTTGAGATGTGATTTAATTGGAGCCCAACTGTGGCAAATTGAATTGACATAGTTTAGAAAGGCACACACCTGTGTGTGCATATAAGGTCCCACAATTCACACAACATGTCAGAACAAAAAACCAAGCCATGAAGTCCAAGGAACTCTCTGTAGACTTCAACGATAAAATTGTGGCGAGGCATAGCTCAAGGGTATGAAACCATTTTTGAAACTTTTATGTATTCCCATGAGCACAGTGGCCTCAATAATTGGGAAATGGAAGAAGTTTGGAACCACCAGGAAAAATATTCTCAGGTCTGATGAGACAAAAATGTAACTGTTTGGGCAGAATGCCGAGCACTATGTCTAGTGAACACCAGGCACTGCTCATCTCCTGGCTAATGCCATTCCTGAAGCATGGTGGTGGCAGCATCATGCTATGGGGGTGCTTCTCAGGGACAGGGAGACTGGTCAGAATTGAGGGAAGGATGAATACAGCCAAATACAGAGAGGTCCTTGAAGAAAACCTGCTCCAGAATACACGGGACCCCAGACTGGGGCGATAGTACACCTATCAGCATGACAACGACCTAAAGCATACCGCCAAGACAATGCTGGAGTGGAACAAGGAACAAGTCTCTGACACTCCTTGAGTGGCCCAGCCAAAGCCCAGACTTAAATCCCATAGAACATCTGTGGAGAGACCTGAAGATGGCAGTTCACAGACGCCTCCCATCCAGTCTGACGGAGCTTGAGAGGATCTGAAGAAAAGGATGGGATAAACTGCCCAAATCCAGGTGCGCAGACTTACCCAAGAAGACTCAAAGCTGTAACTGCTGCCAAAGGGGCTTCTACAATGAATTAAGGGTCTGAATGCTTATGTACAGTGGTGTGAGAAAGTGTTTGCCCCCTTCCTGATTTCTTATTTTTTTGTATGTTTGTCACACTTAAATGTTTCAGATCATCAAACAAATTTAAATATTAGTCAGACAACACAAGTAAACACAAAATGCAGTTTTTAAATGAAGGTTTTTATTATTAAGGGAGAAAAAAAATCCAAACCTACATGGCCCTGTGTGAAAAAGTGATTGCCCCCCTAAACCTAATAACTGGTTGGGCCACCCTTAGCAGCAACAACTGCAATCAAGCGTTTGCAATAACTTGCAATGAGTCTCTTACAGCGCTGTGGAGGAATTTTGGCCCACTCATCTTTGCAGAATTGTTGTAATTCAGCCACATTGGAGGGTTTTCGAGCATGAACCGCCTTTTTAAGGTCATGCCACAGCATCTCAATAGAATTCAGGTCAGGACTTTGACTAGGCCACTCCAAAGTCTTCATTTTGTTTTTCTTCAGCCATTCAGAGGTGGACTTGCTAGTGTGTTTTGGATCATTGTCCTGCTGCAGAACCCAAGTTCGTTTCAGCTTGAGGTCACGAACAGATGGCCGGACATTCTCCTTCAGGATTTTTTTGTAGACAGCAGAATTCATGGTTCCATTTATCACAGCAATTCTTCCAGGTCCTGAAGCAGCAAAACAGCCCCAGACCATCACACTACCACCACCATATTTTACTGTTGGTATGATGTTCTTTTTCTGAAATGCGGTGTTACTTTTACGCCAGATGTAATGGGACACACACCTTCCAAAAAGTTCAACTTTTGTCTCGTCAGACCACAGAGTATTTTCCCAAAAGTCTTGGGGATCATCAAGATGTTTTCTGGCAAAATTGAGACAAGGCTTAATGTTCTTTTTGCTCAGCAGTGGTTTTCGTCTTGGAACTCTGCCATGCAGGCCATTTTTCCCCAGTCTCTTTCTTATGGTGGAGTCATGAACACTGACCTTAACTGAGGCAAGTGAGGCCTGCAGTTCTTTGGATGTTGTTGTGGGGTCTTTTGTGACCTCTTGGATGAGTAGTCGCTGCGCTCTTGGGGTAATTTTGGTCGGCGGCCACTCCTGGGAAGGTTCACCACTGTTTGTGGATAATGGCTCTCACTGTGGTTCGCTGGAGTCCCAAAGCTTTAGAAATGGCTTTATAACCTTTTCCAGACTGATAGATCTCAATTACTTTCTTTCTAATTTGTTCCTGAATTTCTTTAGATCTCGGCATGATGTCTAGCTTTTGAGGATCATTTGGTCAACTTCACTTTGTCAGGCAGGTCCTATTTAATAATAAAACCTTCATTTAAAAACTGCATTTTGTGTTTACCTGTGTTGTCTTGGACTAATATTTAAATTTGTTTAATGATCTGAAACATTTAAGTGTGACAAACATGCAAAATAATAAGAAATCAGGAAGGTGGCAAACACTTTTTCACATCACTGTATATAAATGAGAAATTTCAGTTAAATTCATGAACACATTCTTTATGGATCATTGAGTGTAGATTAATGGCCAAAATGGCAATTCTATCCATTTAAAATGAATAAGTGAGCAAACAGAATACTTTCTGAAGCCTCTGTAGTTGTACTGGACTTGCTTTGCTAGGTGTATGTCTCTACAGTCAATGGTAAATAAAGACAGTGACAATTAACAGTGTCCAGCAATACTGCTGTACAAGGTTTAAATTACAGGGATGTAAAGGTATATTTAGTTAGTAATCCATTCTCTGTCATTGTTTTGTGTATATGGTCAAAAAGGCGTTTTTATTACTGGTTTTCAATGCAGTTATTTTTTTATCTGACTGCCTGGCAGACAGGAACAGTATTTTTCAGATGATAAACATTGAATGCCTTCTGCAAATCCTGCTGTGTTCAAATGCATCCATTTCGGCAAGGAAATGATTTGCATTACATTGTACATGTTATTGTGCTTGAGAAAGACTCTGCGTGGCTTAGGCGTTTGATGGACCCCTCATTCCTTCCAGTGTGTTATGTGTTATTTTGCTGAATTGAATTTCATTCTCATTGATTGTTTTTTTCATACCCATTTAAAGACTGATTGACTGGAACGAAATGTCTAACTTACTGTGTTTCATCTGAAAACAAATATTTATATCTTGAATGGTATTCCAAGAGCATTTGATATTCATGAAAGACATGTATTAGCTTTTCTAAGAGTGGGTTCTTTACCATTTAAATAAAATAGAGCAGAGCAACAGTTAATAATACCACTTTTATATTAGGATACAAATAGTGCAATTTGTTTGCAATTTCACACAGCAAATGAAAATGTTGCAGACTGAAATATTGATGAATCTGTCCCACTTGAAATTATCAACACAGGTGCACAGATTTCCATTTGTCAGCTAGGTGATCCGCATATAACAGTACAGGGGCTGTGGCACATTTTAAGGTTATAGAACTGATACCACTTCAGCAGCAGTACTGAAGGTTGGATCTTCTACCTGCTGCCTGCACCCTCTCCCTGCATCATTCTTAAAGGTACAATAGGTAAGATTGTTGTGTTAAAACATTGTTACAATACCATTTTAAATCCCTTCCTATCATTGAAAAACGCTTACTGCCATGTTGACTCACCATCTGCCTGTGTTTATGGTTTTTAAATTCGGGCTTCAAAATATACAGTTGAAGGCCCGACACTCTGTACCAAAACATGGCATAACTGTACGCTCATTGGTTGAAAATTGGTTATTATTGCTACAGCCAATAGCGTTTAAACGTCAGCACATTTACAGAAAAAGGGGAGGGATAAACAGTGTTGTGGTTTGAAGGTGTTTGTTGCTGCTATTCCTCTCTTGACCATTAGAAGACCAAAATTACCTATTGTACCTTTAAAGTCACTTTTAGCTGCCAAGCGGATGAGGTATGACAAATTGTTAATGTCACTTTTCAGTCTGGCATTTTCCCAAGTGCACAAAAGTTTTATTCCATTTCAGTTCCATTTCAATCCTTCTTACAGTCAGGAGTCTTTCGGTTTCACACATGCGCAGGTCGAGATCTTATACCAATAGAGTCACCTGAGGCGCGGATGACATATATGCCCACGTCATCTGCCCGTCTGTTCCTAACTTCCTAAAAGTCCTCCTGCATATTGAGAGAATGATAAGCAGATCAAACTTCTCTTCTCGCTGCTGGTAGCTGATCCGCTGGGAGATTCGCAACCTACAGATATTTAGTCTCCATTATATCGGCGGATTTTCAAACAAACGTTTATTTCACCTTACTGCCAAGAGCCCACAGAACCGGATTCTAGTCTAGATAAATGTGCTTGCGACTCAGATCCATTCCATTACATTACATTACATTACATTACATTACAAAGCATTTAGCAGACATTCTTATCCAGAGTGACGTACAACAAAGTGCAGGTCAAACACAGGAACAAGTGTGAAGAGGACCCTAGAGGACAGTACAGTTCCAAGTCCAAGCGTGACCACACAAATACAATCGGAACCCTTGAAGAATACATCAAATTAAACTAGCATACCACAGTTGGCAGCTAGAATACCCCAAGTACAGCAGTACAATATTTAATACAATACAATACAACAATATCTATATGTAACTATATATAAATATACAAGGCTAATCATGGTGGTGTGGTAGGGGGGGAAAGGTGCAGCCTGAAGAGATGAGTCTTCAGTCTGCACTTGAAAATGGTCAGAGACTCTGCTGTTCTGACATCCACAGGAAGGTCATTCCACCACGTGGAGCCAGAACAGACAGCAGTCGTGACAGTGAAGTGCAAACGAAGAGACGGCCACAGCTTTTGTAGCTGTTGCTATGAGCTGCATGATCCAAGCAAGGAGACCACAAACTGGTGTCAGCGTGTCCACTGTAAACCAGTTGCAGCTTCTGTAGCAGTTACATTAATTAATTACATTAATGGCATTTGGCAGACACTTTTTTTCCATTGTCACTCATGTTTCATAAATGTCTAAATCACAATATTACAGTGCATCCGGAAAGTATTCACAGCGCTTCACTTTTCCCACATTTTGTTATGTTACAGCCTTATTCCAAAACGGAATAAATTCATTTTTTCAAATCATGTCCAATCAACTGAATTTTCCACAGGTGGACTCCAATTAAGCTGTAGAAACATCTCAAGGTTGATCAGTGGAAACAGGATGCACCTGAGCTCAATTTTGAGCTTCATGGCAAAGGCTGTGAATAATAGTTTTTTATTTTTAATAAATGTGCAAAAATAAAAAATAAAAACTTCTTTCATGTTGTCATTATGGGGTGTTGTGTGTAGAATTCTGAGGAAAAAAAATGAATTTATTCCATTTTGGAATAAGGCTGTAACATAACAAAATGTGGGAAAAGTGAAGGGCTGTGAATACTTTCCGGATGCACTGTAGCTCAGCCAGTTAAAATAACCTGTCCCTCAGGATAGGCTTACTGGTCCACAAACGGAAGAGCTGCATTGTTACTGCCTCCAGCTCATGTACTGAGTCATAGCCTGGTGAAAACCTACAGATACAGACACCGGGAAAGTCCTATCGCGTGTGTGTATCCTGGAAGGTGGTCTTCCATTTTGCTTGATTCCACATTCTGGAAGGTTCTGCTGGGGATGATTACAGGTATTTGGCAGACGCTCTTATCTAGAGCGAGGTATAGTTGATTAGACTAAGCAGGAGACAATCCTCCCCTGGAGCAGTGCAGGGTTAAGGGCCTTGCTCAAGGGCCCAATGGCTGTGAGGGTCTTATTGTGGCTACGCCGGGGATCGACCCACCGACCTTACGGGTCGGGTCCCAGTCATGTACCCTAAGCACTACGCTACAGTTGCTGCAAGCTTCTGGTCCGGGCAAGTAGACTGCAAACCGGTGTCATTGTTTCTGTTCTAATCCATTTGCAGCTTCCGTAGCCGTTGCTACGAGCTGCTGGTCCAAAGAAGGAGACCACAAAGTGGTGTCAGCGTGCATGCTGTACAGAGGAGTCCACGTACTGGTGTCTGCTGTAAACCAGTTCCAGCTTGCGTAGCCATTGCTACTAGAGGCTGCTGAGCTAAACAATGCTGAATACTGGGGTCAGCATGTCCGCTATAAACCAGATACAGTTCTGTAGCCGACACTACGGAGAGCTGCTGAGCTAAACAAAGAATACACACTGGGGTCAGCGTTTCTGCTGTAAACCAGCTGCAGTTCTGTAGCCATTGCGACTAGAAGCAGTAAACTAGTTGCAGTTTCTGTATGCTAATGAGTTTCCGTAGGCACCCTGAAATGCAAAGGTATGCTGGATTCCTTGTCTTCTGATTTCTCTCAGATTAAGGCCCTGATATTGAACTCCTGTAATAGTCACCACTCCGGTAAGACATCACATCACATCACATCACATCACATCACATCACATCACATCACATTATTGGCATTTGGCAGACGCTCTTATCCAGAGCGACGTACAGTTGATTAGACTAAGCAGGAAGACCGTCCTCCCCTGAAGCAATGCAGGGTTAAGGGCCTTGCTCAAGGGCCCAACAGCTGTGCGGATCTTATTGTGGCCACACCAGGATTAGAACCACCGACCTTGCGGGTCCCAGTCATTTACCTTAACCACTACGCTACAGGCCGCCCCACGGTAAGCCGCCCCACAGTAAGCTTCTCCTACTGTAATGAGGAGGTGCTGGCCAGATCCTGCGCTGCTCAGACTCCTTGGTCGGGAGCTGTGGCACCTTCTGAGGAGGGGGGGGGGAATCTCCTATCACAATCGCATATGGCATCCGGACCCAGACCGCCAGCGACTTGGCCTCTGAGGGACCAGAACCAGAACCAGGACTGACGTCAGCTGAGCAGACAGTCGTACAAACTACCCTGAACTCCCTGGCAGCCTCCCCCCCGTTCGGCGTACGCGAGCAGGTGGAGGCAGTCGCAACACGGCGTGAGTCACGCAGTGACGTCCGAAGCCCTGTTCAGCGCCAGTGTTATTGCACTTTCTGCAGTCCCTGCTGGATGCTAGCAAATCTACCTTTACAATAAGGTGTATGTGGCACCCATTTCAGGACATCATGCCAAGTGACCAGCCAGACAGTGTGATCACACACACACAGAGGTTTCTCGCTTCCCGAAGGGGCCGAAGGCAGGAAGCACACGGGTGTCTGCATCGGACTTACCCTCAGCGCTGAGCGCCCCTTTTCCCCTTCCATCATTTCTTTCCGAATGTTTCTCTCCTTTTCACATGAATCGGAGCATTGTGTTGTGGGGGGGGGGTTTCTATGAATTCCAGATGACTGTCAAGAGTTCCCTGTTACTTGGACTTGTCAAACTTAGCAACTTAGCAACATAGCAAAAATGTTTTGCCTCAAAACTGTACTTAGAGTAACTGGTGCATGATTTTACTTCAGTAGATGAGACTGCTGCAGTGACCTTTTCTCTGCTCTTTCTCTGAGACGACGACTGAGACAGCTCATTCAAACGAGAAATATCACACTGCACTGCACTGGCTTCCTCTATCTCCAAGAACTGATTTTCTTCCTTGTTTATAAAGCCTTGGCTCCATATTTCAGAGATGCTTGACAGTTATGAGCTGACTAGGTCATCTGACACTGGACCCTGGATGGGACATCAATCAAGTGTAAACATGAAATCTTAACTGTATTCTGGCTTTATAAATGTTAATTTTATATTTTAAGCCATTTTGGCCAGGACTCCCTTGTAAAATAGATGGGAATATTTCCTGGTAAAATAAAGGTAAAATAAAAATAAATTCAGATATAATATTAAATATAATATAATATAGATAAAATAATAAATAGATAAAATATTAAAATAAATAAATGACATTAATTTCCCAGTTTTAAGAAATCTTAAAGTACATTTGCTTCTTTTTTTTTTGCATTGCAAAATGTAATCACAAAGTTTAAATTGTGCTATTTTAGGTCAATTTAGTCAATCTGCTTTTGCCTTCCATTTTTATAAGCCTATGTGTTTGTGGTTATATGCATTGAAGCAATGCAGTGCAGTGCAGTGCAACATTGCATATTGCATATGCAACATTGCATATGCCTGAGCATAATTAGTGGATGTAGATCCCTGGGAAGGGGTGCTGATTGAATGACAAGAAGGCTTTATCGCCCTCTAGTTGAGGGAAGACTGAACTGCAGGTGCAAAAAACAGGTGTCCCTTGTCACCATCTATTGTACCTGCTGTATCACCTTCCTCTAAAACCAATATTGTGTTGGCAGAGACTGACCTGAATAGGAGCTGAATAATCAACAATATAGAAAACGTTACTCTATTAAATCTGTGTGTATAATATCTGATTGCAAAGTCGGGGGATTAGTTTCCACCTGGATATTCTATTTCATAATAGCACACTCATAAGAGTATAATTGAACTAAAAGCAGGCCATTGCAAAACAAGTGACTCACATACAGATGAGATACTGTGATTCATATAACAGCAGAATTATTATTCAGGTTGCTATTGGATTAACAAATTAATAAATGGTTGGCATTTATATAGCGCCTTTATCCAAAGCGCGGTACAATTGCTGCTTCTCATTCATCCATTCATACACACACTCACACACCAACGGAGATTGGCTGCCATGCAAGGCACCAACCAGCTTGTCAGGAGCATTTGGGGGTTAGGTGTCTTGCTCAGGGACACTTCGACACAGCCCGGGCGGGACTGAACCGGCAACCCTCCGACTGCCAGACGACTGCTCTTACCACCTGAGCCAACAGCATGAATGCCAGTCATTTCATTTGCAACATTAAATGTCTTCATAAGCAATAAAAAGGGTCCTTAATGGTATACAGAATATAAACATCTGGTTCCAGTATTGTGGTGGCACTGGCTGGGACATTACATCCCTTGACTCGAATTACAGATGAACACAAACTACTATACTATATCAAATCATAAGAACTAGTAATTATTTTTACTGAACATTTTTACTGAACTTTCTGCTTGCTGTGAAATTAGATTTTATTTTCAGAAGTAGGTCAAGAGTTTATACCGAAAATTGGGAAGGGGTAGTATGAGGTAGAGAAGGGGAAACTGCTGTAGCAAAAGGGGTTTGTCTGATAATGTATGTAAATCTCAAATCTTACCATCAAATCTTTGTTTAATCACTCTAGTATTCAATTAATGGCACATACCATATCATGACATGCATTTATGGTTTCATCCTATTACCTTTCCATCCGTGTTTTTGTTTTCATGAGGGTCAGAGGGTTTCTTTGTTTTGTGCTCCGTACTCTAGATTCTCATCACTGAATCTATGTGACTCAATGGCCCTTGCCCACTGGAAGAGAAGAAGGTATCTTTGTGTTAGATCTGGATAAAGAGAAGGAGGAGAAACGCATTCTGTACCTTATTAGAATGATGTATGTAAATGGAACATGGGCTAAAACAGGGGTGTCACAGTGTCTGCTTGTTGGTGTGCTTCAGCATGAGAGATCTTTCATTGGCTAAAGGGTCCACACACCTTGTCCTCAAGGCCTTAATTGGCTGCCGATTGAAAGGAAACCACAAACACCTGCAGACACTGCGGCCTTCCAGGACTGGAGTTTGACATCACTGGGCTAAAAATTGTGTATGTGAGGTGAACTAAAGTTTCACGCAGAAAAGATCGAATTGACCGCCATGTCCTTCAGCGCCCTGCATGCGCAGAGCACTGACGGGACTAATTGAGAATGACGTCGGTTAAATGAAATAGAAATGAAGGAGTTCTGCACCGAGCGTCAGGAGTGAAAGGAGGTTGGAGCCGTTCATTAGCATTCACAGACCTTCCAGGGGTTACGGTGTCCTCAGCCAGCCGTTTCACGGCACCACCGATCACACAGCCCCACGGGATGCCCTCTGCTCAGCGCTCTCAACACTGAACGTTAACATTAAACGTCTCCCCAATCGCTGAAGTTAAAAAAAATAAATAAATAAAATGTATTGCTTCTCATAACTATACAAGGAGGGGGTACAATGCTGCAAAAATGTCTTTTTTTGTTTGTTAATACAACACAGGAATTGCATGGTACTATCCAGGACCAGTTCATTAATAAGTAGTGAATATGGAAGTTGATAGAATCACATTCAAGGAGTTCCTTCAGTGAACAGTTATGTACAAAGTACACAAGACTAGTTTACCTTGGATCAGAGTTATTCAAAAGCAGGGATCATCAACTCTGGCCCTCGAATCCAAATCAAGCCCTGGTTTTCTTTTCTCCGAGGTAATTATTGCTAGTGATTGGCCAGACTTCACACCTGGCTTCCAGGTAAAGGGTGGGTGGAAAACCAGCAGTTTCTGACCATGAGTTGCTGACCCCTGTCCTAAAGTTAAAAAGGTCATTTTCAGGGTAATGAGCTATTATTGGGCTAGAGGAGGCCATCTGTCACGTGTAGTAGTCTGTTTTTATTTTTACATCACTCTCTTAGCTCACTGTCCCACTGTTAGGTTCAGTTCATTGTGTATGTATAGTTCATATATAATACTTTCAACATACCCAGCTATATTAGTTTCAATTGTCATATTATGTATGTGCAGAACATAAAAAAGGAAGCAATGACTGCATGAGAAGATACACCTTGGTTCAGTGGAAATTATTACCTCGTTAATTTCCCTGTGAGTTCAGACGACAGGACCACGTGTGGTGGTTAGATTATCTGTCGGTTGTCCCCGCAGTTACTGTTAGGTGCCACTTTCATTAATGGAATCAAAAATTCAAAAACTTCTCCATTAATTCTACTTCAAACAAAACCTCTCGCATATCCCTTCCATTACCGTTTGCGTTGTGGATTTGGATTGACTGCTCAGTGAAGTTGCAGTAATACCGCCATGACAGACTTACATACGGCTGCAAATGAATGTTGTAATAGAACATAACGTGAGTACACCCCGGAGGGTCCGTCTCCTGTAAAGACAGACCAGCTTGGATCCATTAATGTGGATTAATCACGTCTTGTCAGGATTATTACTTCATCAATATCTGAGCACCAGTAACTGAAATTAATGAGGAGTCCTCCTGCCTTTATGTCTGCCTGCCACCTTTCCTGCATGGAGTAAGAATAGGTCAGAAATTTAGATTGCGTTCGTCATTTGCTTAGCAGACACCTTTTAAACAACCCGTTTTAAATGGTTGGTATTAAGGGGGCAATTTCAATGCAGGACAAGAACCTATACTTTATAGCTTAAAGTGACTATCGGGATTCAAATGAGCAATATTAATAATATACACTCACACGCGCACGCACACATGCACGTTAACATTAAATATCTCCCCAATAACTGACGCAAAAAAAAGCTCGTAATGCTTCTCATAACTATACGGAGGGGGTGCAATGCTGCAAAAAAAAATAATTTTGTTTGTTAATATAACACAGGGATTTCATGGTACTATCCAGGACCCGGTCATTAATAAGTAGTGAATATGGAAGTGGATAGAATCACACTCACATGCACGCACGCATGCACACACACACGTACACGCACACACATACACACGTACACACACACACACACACACGCACGCACACACACACATACACACACACACACATACATACGCACACTCACACACACACACACATTCACACACACGTACACACACGTACGCACACACACACACACGTACACACACACACACACACACACACGTACACACACACACACATGTACACACACATACACACACACACACACACACACACAGTTGGGGAAACAGGGGCAGACTGTGACTGAGCTGCAGTTCAGTCTCGTCACCTGGGGATGTAATGTAACAGTGACCTCATTCTGCCAGGCTTGGCAGAATAAAGCAGCTTTATTCTCACATTTTGCTATCAGGGAGCACTTTCCAAACCCGCACACCCACACACCAACTAATCTGCATCACTGTAACGTCACCGTGCCGCGTCATGAACAGTGACCCTCGCCATCGAGACCCTGGCCAGAAGGGCAAAGATGGAAATGAGAAGAGGGAGAATTAGATAATATATGGGGGGGTTAATTAGGGGTCTACAAAAACAGCAAAAAATGATGGGGCATTAAAGACCTTCCCAGGAGCCAATCTGTCTCCTGATCCCACAAAAAAGGCTTTTCACTGCTGTTTTATTGATCCCTCATCCCTCATCTCATCTGCATCCAGGCTGTGTCGTTCATTGCAGCATTGCGCTTGGGGAGAGTGAAAGTGAGAGAGAAAGGGAGAAAGAGAGAGAGAGAGAGAGAGAGACGGAGACCAGGGGGAGACAGCATAGCATAGCCACTGTATAACAGCAGTATATCTCAATAAAAGAACAGAAGATCAAAAGAATGTTGGATGACAAATGCAGGCCATAAAGAGCACCTAGGCTCGTCAATTTGGCTACGGTCTAAAGTGCACCCAGCCCTGTGTCAGGCCTGGTCTCAACCCAAAATTATGAAGGCTATTCCATTTCTACTGCGTTTACTGCATACATTAACCCAGCCCTATTCAAACAGTTATAATTCACGCGGTATCTTCAGATTCTTTTTTTTTTTTCTTTTTTTTTAAAGATATTTTTTAGGCCTTTTTCAGCTTTATTGGACAGTATATAGTATAGAGAGACAGAAGAATGGGAGCGAGAGAGAGGGGAAGACATGCGACAAATGTCAGACGGTCGGATTGGAACCGCCGACGTCGCGGCTCGCAATGAGCATGCGGTCAGTGCTCTACAGGCTGCGCCACCGAGACACCCAACTTCAGATTCTTAATGAAAATGCAAACAGCATAGGAACACGGGGATGCAGAAGTGATTTTTGGGGTAAAGTCTGAACACATCCAGTCTGGGCCCAGTTTTGTTGCAGCCCACCAGGGAAGCCAGGCAAAAAAAAAGACTACAGTTATTCAGAATACTCAAATGCTTACTGAATGATCTGCCAAGGTTGTTTCAAAGACCTTTTCATAATTAGGAAATAATTCTGTCAAGGACAGATGCTTTCCTGTATTGGTTTGTTCAAGGTTGAGGCACCCGCACAAAATATAATTTCAACATTAAGAGACAGACGACATTGCCGTAAGGACAGTTGAATGATTGAAAATGCAGTCCATGGCTTATTTCTCCATTCTCCGTGATTCTTTTCCAGCTGTTGCTAAACAGCAAATTATGCTTTTAACCTTGTCTCATGCCCCTGTTTTTTCATTTCTAATAGTTCTCTATCTTCGTGTTTTTGGTCATATTCCCTTTTTATAAAGAGCCATATATAATCAAAGAATATGAAATGCAAAGTGACTGGTTGAAAAGGTTGCCCAGGTAACCGAAGACTATTATTTACAGTTTATCTCAATCATTTAGACACAATCGCCAAATTTCTAACCTCATTCTCTAAACAGTGCCTCAAAACCCCACACCATTTAGAACCCATTTTCAGTTCTCATTGTGTTCACACAAAATGCAAATGCTAGAGCACATCGTGCAATTTTCATTGTGTAGACGCCATTCTCCTTCAACTATGACATGCCAGGCAAAACAGTATATTTTCTCTATGTGCCTTTCCCACTCACATTGACACAGTTGCTCATTGGTTAAATCATTGCATGCAAAACGCCATGAACAATGAGTATTGTGTTTGAACAGAAGAAGAAGTCCAGCATGATGATTGGAGTCAATTTCCCTTCCCACAATAGAAGAGTAACAGAGTAACACATGCTGGGAATCCCATCCCACAGGGACACTACATTGCAAATTGTGGACACTACATACTCAGAAGTACGTATAATGCTAAGGGTTCCGGTGCATTGTGTTGCTGAGAATAGAGCAGGTGTCAGGCAGGGCTCGGGAAAAGAAACTCCAGCCTTACAAGAGGTGGCCGAGTGCGTGGTGGTATGGCAATGGGAGAGAGGTGTCTGAGTGCATGGTGGTATGGCAGTGGGAGGGGTGTCCAAATGTGTGGTGGTATGGCAGGGAGAGAGGTGTCAGAGTGTGTGGTGGTATGGCAGGGGGGAGAGGTGTCAGAGTGTGTGGTGGTATGGCAGGGGGGAGAGGTGTCAGAGTGTGTGGTGGTATGGCAGGAGGGAGAGGTGTCTGAATGTATGGTGGTATGGCAGGGGGGAGAGGTGTCTGAATGTATGGTGGTATGGCAGGGGGAGAGGTGTCTGAATGTATGGTGGTATGGCAGGGAGAGAGGTGTCTGAGTGCATAGTGGTATGGCAGGGAGAGAGGTGTCTGAGTGTGTGGTGGTATGGCAGGGAGAGAGATGTCTGAGTGTGTGGTGGTTTGGCAGGAGGGCGAGGTGTCTGAGTGCATAGTGGTATGGCAGGGAGAGAGGTGTCTGAGTGTGTGGTGGTATGGCAGGGAGAGGTGTCAGAGTATGTGGTGGTATGGCAGGGGGAGAGGTGTCTGAATGTATGGTGGTACGGCAGGGAGAGAGATGTCTGAGTGTGTGGTGGTTTGGCAGGAGGGCGAGGTGTCTGAGTGCATAGTGGTATGGCAGGGAGAGAGGTGTCTGACTATGTGGTGGTATGGCAGGGAGAGAGGTGTCTGAATGTCTGTGCTACACACTACATTTGGTGAGTGTTGTAGAGATTGACTGACTTTGTGTGTTCTGACGCATGAGGTTAACATTGTGAGTGTTATTGGTTCTTCTGTGGTACAGTGTTATGAGAAACTGATTGTTTTAGGAATTGCACTTGAGATTTTTGAGAGTGAGCTTTGAGTTTTGGGAAATGCATCTACATAAACGATTGATAAAAACTGCAATAAACTGCAAAGGGTTAATAAAATGAAATGAAAAACTACCTATGGTGTCTGTAAACAGTGTTAGGAGAAATAAAACCAGGGGGGTATATCAGGAAGCAGGATTCCTGAGTTAGCTGGATAAATTCACAGTAAAACCTGGAACTCTTCCAAAACTGGAATATGGACTGAAAAAAAAAGTATTCCATAACTTACAAATAAGTAGTGTTGAATCATAGCATTGAATAATTCTTGATGAATATCTCAGTGGTGAAGAGTTTGCTATGTTGAAATAATTCACAGCAAATTTAAGGAGCAAAAAACGAAAATATTTTGTAACATTGAATACAGGGGCTTTGAAACCTTCAATCAGGCATACAGTGCATGGAAGAGATGTATCCATTATTTCATAATCTTATTACTATACATTGTATGCCACATTTTACAATGCGTAAATCTTATGCATATTACAGAATCCCTTTACAGGGTCAGTGTTCTGCCCCCGGGTGGGCACTACTAACCTCTCTGGAAGAGCTCCATGCCCCGATTCCTCAAATCTTCTTCTCAACGGCAGAAGCCAAAGCAGAATTTTTCTGGCATGAGCCGGACCACCTGCTGAGATTACTGACATCAGAGCATTTTGGGGGGGGGCACTCCATCTGTGCCACCGGACGGGGGGTGGAGAGGGGGCACTGGAGCCAGCGATGCCGTGGCTGGGTGGCTGTGGCTCGCGGCCCTGAGGGCGACCTCCACACAGCACCGATAGAATCGCCGTTATCCAGGCGGGCCGCTAATCACGCTAATCCCCCCCACTGCCACTCTTCAGTGACGTACTCCTCCCTGTAGATTTCAGCACAGCGGGCCTCCATGATAGATGTGGCGGCCCGTAGTGTAGTGGTTAGCGGTACGTGACTGGGACCCGCAAGGTCGGTGGTTCGATCCCTGGTGTAGCCACAATACGATCCGCACAGCCGTTGGGCCCTCGAGCAAGGCCCTTAACCCTGCATTGCTCCAGGGGAGGATTGTCTCCTGCATGGTCTAATCTACTGTACGTTGCTCTGGATGAGTAATGTAATGCAATGTTGGGGGAAGAGTACATGTATATGGGTGGGTGAGTGAGCGGGCGGCAGCTAGAGGAAACAGAATAACGTTTGATGTGGTTGTATGAGGAAACGCACTACACTCTCGATTCTGTGGCAGAAACATTGCATAACAGACCAAATAAGCAGAGTGTCCGCTCCAAAGCTGACATTTCATTTCATTTCTCAGCAGGGGTATTATCTATATTCTGCAAATAACGGCTACAGCCATGCATGAAAGAGCTGCACTCGTGCACATCAGCAGCAAATCCTAGCAAATTTCTCATGATTTTTGCCACCACAGGCAGCTGTGTAAATCATGTCAGCTCTCCGCGGGATTAACAGCAGAAACTCGGTGATTGGCATTGGCTCACAGGATGCGGCACGCTGGAGAGGACAGCGTCAACAGAGAAAGATTGTTTGGGATGAAAGGCATAAAATGTCAGTGGTGGCTCGATGTCCGATTCCAAGAACCAAAATGGATGGTGAGGCCTGCACCAAGAGGGGTAACCAACACCGGTGTTGCTCTTTGTTTTCACCTCAAAAACTGCTCAATTAAGGCCAGAGCAACAATGGAAACCAACATACTATGCTGCTCTCCAGGACCAGGACCTATACCAGGGGTCGGCAACCCTGGTCCTGGAGAGCCGCAGGGTGTGCTGGCTTTCGTTGTTACTTGGCATTAATTGATCAATGAAAGCCGTTGATTACACAGTTAACTCACCTCACCTGGTTTCTTGGGTCTGAATCGGTTGCTTATTTTAAGGTGGAGACGAAAGCCAGCACACCCTGCGGCTCTCCAGGACCAGGGTTGCCGACCCCTGACCTATACCATACACATAGGAGAGTCGGAAACATTTTACACTATTTCTCATAACCATTTGGGGATTAAATTTAAATTTAGACATTTAGTAGATACTCTTTCATCCAGAGTAAATGTGCAAATAAAGTTAAGGCAATGAGAGATGATGCCAAGACATCAGTGTTGTAACTGATCATTGCCAGTACAAATTTAAGCACTGCAGTAGGTGCAAGAGTGAGACTGAAAAAGTAGCAAATAGGTTCATGGACATGGTAGGGATAAATGTTTTTTTCTTGATTTGGCTCTGTACTCCACAATTTCATATTTATAATTATGCAATTCACAAGTGGTTAATCCATTAAAACCCACTTAAAATCCAAGGATTTGGAAGAATTCCCTCTGCCTAAAACCCCAGTAATGTTTACTCAGATAATAGAGTTAATTATTTCACTGTTTGTACGGTAAGAGGTTGTGTATTTAGAACTATGCCACCATTTGCAAAATTGTATTTATTAAAATTTTCAGGTGCTCATCTCATCATTGGAAAATAATACACTGAAGTTTTCTGGCCTATTTAGAAACAGTGGATTCATTTGTTTTGGCTCGGTAATTTGTTTACGTAAATCCCAGTAGAGAAGGATTAGCAGCCGTTTGTCTTGTTGCGGACATTGTTTTTGATTATAAAATATTCTCAACATCACCTTCGGTAAAGAGGACTGGCTTGTTATTTCTTTCGTCATCTCTAGTGGTTTTACCAATCAGGTTTATTTGCATCAAAATGCAAAGAGTCTAAGCTTGACAAAGGAATACTGGTAATAGTGCTGTACCTTAAATGTTATTTTTAGATGCTGCTGTCTAAATGCATGGCCATTGTGGTACAGTGGGTACACTGGGGAGCTCAGCAATCCAAAAGGGCAAGGTAGGCCAAGGAAGACAGCAGCTGATGACCGAAGAATTCTCACTATAATGAAGAAAAACCCTGAAGGACCTTTGCGAACAGAACTACAGAGGCTACACTGCAAGATGCAAACTACTAGTTAGCCACAAAAACAGGATAACCAGGTTACAATTTGCTAAAAAGTGTCTGAAAGCCTGCAGAGTTCTAGGTCTTGTGGACAGATGAGACAAAAATTGACTTTTATTGGTTCACTTTTCTTCATTGACGATGTAACTGCCTGTAACAGCATCAGAATGAATCCTGAAGTGTACAGAATAATTACTTATCTGCTCAATGCCTCCACGCTCATTGGATGGTGCATCCTACAGCAAGGCAACGATCCCAAATAAAAAGCAAAGCAGTTTTTCAAAGCCAAACATGGCATCTCATCCACGCTCTTGAGACTGTGCTGGGAGACACAGCAAACCTTTTTTCGACCGCATGTATGGGCGTGGGCGGCACGGATGGTGCAGTGGGTAGCACTGCTGCCCCACAGCAAGGAGGTCCTGGGTTCGAATCCACGTCGGTTTGCATGTTCTCCCCGTGTCTGCGTGGGTTTCCTCCGGGTACTCCAGTTTCCTCCCACAGTCCAAAGACATGCAGGTTAGGCTTATTGGAGAGTCTAAATTGCCTGTAGGTGTGAGTGAATGGTGTGTGTGCCCTGTGATGGACTGGCAACCTGTCCAGGGGGTATTCCTGCCTTTCGCCCAATGTATGCTGGGATAGGCTCCAGCCCCCCTGCGACCCTGTTCAGGACAAGCGGGTTCAGATAATGGATGGATGGATGAATGAATGTATGGGTGTGCCATCCTGGAGGTGGACTACCTGTGCAACCTGATTGGGCTGCAGGTACCACCTCATGCTAAACTAAACTATAGAAGAAGGATAAGGAGAGAGCAATTGTCTGTGGCCACCACATGCAAAACCAATACCTTTTGGGGGGTTGTCTTGCTTTTTCCATCTCCATTGCGCCAGTTGTCATTTTCATTTGCACCAAAGCAGGTGAAATTGATTCACAATCACTTGTACTTCCTAAATGGACAGACTGATATCCCTGAAGTTTAACTGACTTACACAGTGATGATTAAGTGTTCCCTTCATTTTTTAGTACAGTGCATTTAGAAACCACCCCCACGTTTTGAAGAAGAATCTTCGGGTTGCCCAATACTGATTGTTGAACTTCCTAAGAAGATACATAGTGACTTTTATTATGTATTTGTAAGAGCTTTAGTTTGCATTATTCATTGTGTAACAACAGCCTTACTCATTCATTCGACCAGTCGATAGCTTTGAATGGCAGCATTTCTGCTTGAAATTACAATCAAATGTGGTCAACATCCAAAGCCAAGTTTTACACAGACGCATAACCCATAAACAGTGAAAATGAAAACGGCAAGGTCTCGATTTTACTCCGGCGCTGTAGGTAGAGCTGGTGAACTTTCCTGATGTTGGCGGTGGACGAAGAGCATCGAAGGCTGTGGGAGAGGCCCGCTCTCCTCTTCCTCAGGGAGAAGAGGGGGGTGTTTGGGCTAGTCCACGGGCTCTGGCGACACTCCGTTAGGGGACTGCTCGTCCCGTGTACCGTGGGAAAGCTCCTTCCCCTGGCCTCTCACTGACCTCTTCACGAGCCCATGGGATCAGCAGCCTGAGCGAATGTGGCATACTCACCGCTACAGCAGGTAAGGGAGGAGGGCCTTCTTCCCGACCGGAGAGAGGGTTTAAGCATCTCTTCGTCTTGGTGTTGGAGCACCACATCGGCCAGATAAGTATTAATAAGCGGTCGATGTTTTTTAACTCGCTGAAGATTACATTATTGCATTACATTACAATATTGGCATTTGGCAGACGCTCTTATCCAGAGCGACGTACAGTTGATTAGACTAAGCAGGAGACAATCCTCCCCTGGAGCAATGCGGGGTTAAGGGCCTTGCTCAAGGGCCCAACGGCTGTGCGGATCTTATTGTGGCTACACCAGGATTAGGACCACCGACCTTGCGGGTCCCAGTCATTTACCTTAACCACTACGCTACAGGCCGCCCCATACGGGCTGGTGATTAATATTATCCGTAACAAATCCCTCGCTTAACCACCCCCACACCAGTTCATCATCATCAGGCTCACAGTACGGCTTGCAAAACACTGAGGAAGTAGGCTGATGCGGCAGCTACAGGCCACAGGAGAGAGATGTTTCTAACATTGGTGAGGACAAATTATACCCACGATTGGTCCCATTTCTCACACAAGGAATTATACTGTCGATACACCAAGTGTGTGTTTGAGTGTGATCTCAGGGAGAACCTTGTCTGTTTGTATGTGCAGATGAGTACGGTGAGTGCTGAACTATATCTGAACACGCCTCTGTTTGCAAGCCTGTTCCTGAAAATGTTTTGTTAGCAGCACAACTTTCCTGTCAAAGGAAATCACGCTCAAGGTTGTGTTCCTCTTGAATTAATGGATGGAAAGATGAAAGGTTTAAACTGAAGCCTGCGAATGATTGACATCAGTAGCTTCCCCTGCAGATGCAGGCTGTTCTCAGCCTTTTAATTAAGTGAGCAGAGAACGCAAACACTCGGTCCTGCATCCGTACGGTCGGACAGCAGACATGTAGGAGTATTCAGCACCTGAGGAAACTGGCAGTAGAGCCGAGCCGAACAACACGCAGCGGACAAGCACCCGTCTCTCTCCGCCTCTCCCCAACGCAGAGCCCTGATGTGTGGGGTGGAGAGGGATACAGGTCGGAGGTCAGAGGCGTGGGCGTGGATGTGTGGGTGCAGATGAAGGGTGGGGGCACTTTTCATAGTGAATGCTGAAGGGTGGCGGGAGGATGAGACAAGGATGCCATGACCTTCCTCCGCACCTCGTCCGGGAACAACCGACACACACACACACACACACACACACACACACACACACACACACACACACACACACACACACACACACACACAACGCTCCCGTGCTTTTTCATCTGGGCAACAAAATAAAATCATCCCATTTTCAGAACAAACCTTCCTCTGCCATCCCCCCTCTCTCATCCCCCCTCCCTCATCCCCCCACCCCGGAGCCGAAAGGCTGCACGTGCCAGGAGCGAATGTGTGCGTTCTAAATTCAGCCCGCCACAGTGCAGGCAGAGGGCTGTGGACTGCCAGCCATTTGGAATGGCAGCAGTTTTTCATCAGTTCAAATTTGTGCCTAAAATGGTGCTCACATTGCACTCCAAAAGCCAGGTGAGGCCAAACGCTGACTGTTGCAGTCTCTCTCTCTCTCTCTCTCTCTCTCTCTCTCTCTCTCTCTCTCTCTCTCACAGTAAAGAGGACAGTGATATAGTGAAGTTCACATTCATGTCCTCAACAGCCCTAAATCACCACACTTCATATCATTTATTCATAGAAAATGAAGATTTATTGTAATGAGGAACACAAAAGCATTGCTCGACCTCCCTGATCGATAGGTTCTCTCAGGTCTGCACGGAGACCGGGAACATTAATAATGTTTCAGTAACCAAATACAGCACCTCCTGAATTAATTAATCGAGTGTCTCCCCTGACATCTCATTCGTCACATCAGGACATGAGCATTAACTTCAATAGTTCTGGAAATGCTCAAAAGTTCCACTGGCTGTGAAATCATTTCATTGTGAAAGACAATTTTCAGTCTTTCACACTGATCCCAGCACCTGCTGTACACATTTATAATCTAATTATATCACGTCTTCCCCCCCCCTCACATCCCAACACAGATTACAGGTATCCATTATATCTCCTCCCGCGTATTCTCGATGGTCCATACCCATCACCTCCCCCCGCAAACGACCAAATGGTCTATACCCAGTCTGTTTCAGGCAGAAAAGCAGGGATCAGCCAGGCATTCACATTTATAGTGATCAGGGAGAAAAACCACCCACGTCAATTTAAAATAAAATCAAGTAAATCTCACCATATCTGGTTTCCTCACAATTAAATCTTAATTAAATTCTGTGCCCCAGTACCTGGTCCCTCTCTCCCTTCACAATGCTGGAACTAACACCTGCAGCATTCATGACATTTCAGTTTTGGGAAGGTCACTGCCTACCCTGCAACTCTTTCTGCTTCCTGAGCAGGCCGTTCCTCTGAAAATACTAAAGGTAACGGCACGGACACCGGACAGGTTCTTCTGAAGACAGGCCTGTCCTTAATACATGCTGTGAGGTGTAGTGTGTTTTATGTAACTGTGAAAACAATTTATGAACAGCTTTAATGCAAGTGGTTTAACAGCCGGAGCACTATAGCTTCACACAGCAGACCACAGAATAATGATAGAATATATTTTAATTGTGCATTTCTGCGGTTTTGTTAAGCACCCTTATCATAGGTAAATATTTCCTCTTGCGTGCTAAAAATCTGTGTGCTTTAGATTGGCGAGTGTATCGCACTCTGAGGAAAGAGCGGCCCCTAGTGGTGAAAGATATATCGGAAATAGCAGTCCAATAACAAAACCTTATCCATGACGTCAGTTACAAAATGTAAATATGGAGATGAATAAAATGACTCATTCCATGCCTTTTGTGCCCGAGTGTCACTCGCTATATTTGTGGTAGAGTTCAGAGCAAGACTCAGAGGGGGGCACTATGTGAACTATTGGTCTATATAAACTAGAATTATGCCAAGAAATTCACCATTTGTTCTTACATCAGTTTCTGAGGACCCCAGGGCAAACACAGTCGGGTAGAAACCTGTTTCTTTGTGAACTGGCAAATAAACTGGCTCATGCAAAATAAAATGGAAATAATTATATTACACATTCTGTTAAACAAGATATCCGTTTCCATCAAGGTCATAGACATTAAAGGCCCTGTGCAATCACATTTATAGAGTTCATTGAGCTATAAGTGTAAAGTGTAAGTGTAAATTTCCTTTTGATATAATTTTCTTTCTGAGCTGGAGGACTAAGCCTCTTCTGTAATTACACTCACAAATTCCCTTCTGATTGTGGAAAAAGGAAAGCAACCTGTGAAAGTGAACCATCCAAATCAGGATGGAAGTGATTGAGGCCCACAGTCATTTGAGGGATGTCACTGCCCCAGCCACATACTGGGATCCAAAGCTGAAAAATGCGTCACTAAAAATAGTGACCATCATTCGCTGTCTGGGTAACTAGTGATCACGGTTAGCGAAGTCTTGCCATCTGGCAAAACTCCAGATTGTCGTCAAGCTTTCTACCAAAATGAATACAGTCGTTTACACAGCATAGTCAGCTAACTTAAGCAGTCATCCCATTACATCAACAATGTGTTCCCTCCCGGCACAGCTATAATTAACCTGCGTATTATGCTTAAACGCTAATGGAGCAGCTTAAACAACAGGCTTGCACATTCCCAACGGCAGAGTACCGGCAGTGACACGCAAGTACATTAACATGTTCCCAAATTAAGCCTGTTTTCAATCAGCGCAGGCCGGTGGGGAAAAAAACTCCTCCGTAATGATATGAGAGACAATGCAGAACAGTGGGCAGTAAATGTTTCTGTATTCAGAATAAAAAATATCAAATCTAAATCTCAATAGAGTCGCGAGTACTTAATCATACATAGTATTTATTTTGTTTGGTTCTTTAGCTAAAATATTAAGATTTAGCTGGTTTTGGTTGCACAGGGTCTTTAAAGCAGGAAAATAGGTCAAATACATCCACACTCTGTTAAATACACACACAATCTCTTTGACGTGAAAGTAAAAATATATTTACACATATTCCAGGTGACATGACGGCCACATGCGTTTCCATAAAAATGTGCTTATAAAAGATTCAATGGAAAAGTCTGAGACAATATCCCTGTAACATAATAGAGCAAGGCGAGGTGTTCCCAAATAAGTTTACAGGTGCAAGGCAAGCACAGTCATCCATGGGAAATAGAACCAGCACTCTGCCACTGCACCCAAAATAAGTCACAAGCTTTCACAGCAAGAGACATGTATATGGACAATATTTACACATCAGTTAGCCACATTCGGTCTATTCCAAGTCAGTCCGAATAATTTTAATATATTCCCAGTAACCATTACAGAAATACAGTTCATGGCTGAATTCAGCAAATTTCAACAGAAAGCTCTTCCACCTTCCCCAAATCAAAACACAAATATACAGCTTCATTTTTACATAAATTACAGTTTCATATATGGATATATGAATTATAATGTCATGTACTATTAAACGTCATATTTATTGCTAGATAAACTCTGCTGTGTAGACAATTAAATTAAGTTTCACTTATCGTCAGCTTTCAATCACAGTAAACCCACAAGTTTGGGGTGCAAATGATCGGTACCTTAGAAGGCACCTGTGATGTAAACAAATTAAAATAAAAGCTTGATAAAAATTTTAACAGTTTCTAAACATACAGCTTAAGTACCAATCATGAGTCAAGCAGAACATTACCTTGCTAGTTTGCAAGATATATAATCTGGCAATTTCTGCATAAGTCTTGTAAACAAGACATCTTGCCTGCCATCAGTATAAGTGGTCTGATCCAGCCATGGCAAACACTGAGAGCAGTCAACATTTATTTCCCATTTTTACCATTCTGAATCTCAAGCAAGATCCCTTCCCTCCGCCTGCCCATTCTACCCATACTAATCCAAAAACTGCAGCTAAGAACCTTCTGAACTCATCCATCCATACACACACACCATTCCCTATGTCTCTTCTCCCTAAACTGCTTTCACTATGGAAATAACAGATGACAAATGATAAGACAGCAAGTCTGAAAAATAATGGAATTCCTTTCCAAGAACCCAAATACCATTTTTTATCTAAAATAAACTGTTCATTTAAGACAATAGACATTTTCAAGCAAGCCTGTTCAACACAACATGGCCAAATTAATATCACAGTAAATAAAAACATTAACATCTGCACCCTTTCCGAAAGAAAATTCAAGGTTAGACCTTGCGTGTCTTCCATGCGTAATCACTAAAAAAAATAGTCACTGAAAGTTTTCATCTGTATACTTACCCTATACAATATTCATAAGACAAAGGTCCAGAACATTTCTTAATGTCAAACCATTCAACTAAAGTGAGAAATACAAAAAACGCAATATTGTGGTAGCACGCCAACTTCAGTCTCCATCCCCACCTACTCCCTCACATCCCTGAACACACCCCACATAAAACCTGCTAATACTGGATCACCATTTAGAAATATTCATCACCACAAACTGGACCTTGGGCTGAGATTATAAACTGCTGTAAATGTGGATGAAAACGTTATGCATTTGTGTACGTCTGTTGCATTATAGGCACTTTGAAATCGGTCAGCGCTGCAGCTGCTTCACACAGATGTAACACTGACCGGTCTGATTTGGACCGGGTCGGATGGCGACCCCAGCCCAACACCCCACCCCCGCACAGGCCTGCTCAGTCCAGCGGGAGGCTCACAGCCGGCGGGACCAGCGTGTACCTGGGGTCCAGTTTGGGAAGGAAGTCTCCGAATTCCTGTGAGGCATCAGTGTCAAACACTTCCAGAACCTTCCGGTTCATCAATGCAAATCTAAACAAAGAGGAAAAAAGGAATATATACATATGTGCAAGTGCAAGTTTCAAGCCCTCCGAACATTTCTTAAAATTAAGAACACTGAACAGCCAAATAAAAGCTATAATATAATGCGAGACGTCCAGAAATCAACCCTTGAAATGGGGCACAATCGCATGACGTCAGCTAGCTTTGTAACTAGAGCCAGTTAATCATGTAAAAAAAACATTTTCCATTCCTGTACGACAATAATGTACAAAGGCACAAGACGGTCTCTCTTAGAACACTGGAATCTCACATTAAGCACAAAATGAAGGCCACATGACATTCCTCAATGTTGCGCGCACAGAACACAACCATGTGCCCCTTAGAAGTGCATCATGGAATTGCCTTCATTTCAATTGCCCGAGGGTTTCCGTCAACACACCTTAGCTTTAGTACTCGTCGCCACTCCTCCGAAGTTGCAATTGGCAGAAAGATGCATCGAGTAGACACACACACACACACACACACATGCAGGCAGGCACACACACACACACACACGCAGGCACACACGCAGGCGCACGCACACACGCAGGCGCACGCACGCAGGCACGCACGCACACACCTACCTGCCCTTGGTGAGCCGAAGCAGGAACTTCCAGTACGAAGGCCGCAGGTTCTGCACCTCCATCACTGCCTGGAGAAGGGAAGGAGCATGGAGTCGCTAGGCGTTCGACAGAAAGACTCACTCCACGCACACACTCTCTCACAAGCACACACTCCTCACACGCCGTGAGCGGTCAGTCAAGCACCTCCGCCGTGTCCTCAGCCTTCAGAACCCTGTGATTCACCGTGTGCAGTCCGGTCAAACCCACGAAGGTGTGTGGAAAAACTGCTCAGCTGGCCGGAGTGTGGACCTGTCAGCAGCGAATGCTGGTTAAACTTACCGCCTGGAAGCAGATCGCTGTAGAAACGGCGTAGATCAGGGTGTCCGCGTGAGGAAAATAGGGTAGCCTCCCGGCCTCGATGCCTTTGAAGTACATGGTCTGAGGAACACAGACACCGAGCGTGACCTTTGATCAGCACTCAACAGCTTCTCAGAAAGCCATCATCCCTGGGACCCCAGGCCCTGAGGGTACACTAGTTTTTGGGAATTTTAGCACCAGTGTTTCTTCTCAGTCACTGACTGGTAAGAATGACCACACATCTGACAAGCTGCTGTAGAGTTTAACACTTCTGGTCCTTTTCAATGTTGCCATTACATTACATTACATTACATTACATTACATTAATGGCATTTGGCAGACGCTCTTATCCAGAGCGACGTACAACAAAGTGCATACCCATAACCAGGGATAAGTGCGCTGAAAGACCCTAGAGGGAAGTACAATTTCAACTGCTACCTGTACAACGAAGATAAGGACCAGGGCCTAGGACCAGGACCAAGGCCGTCAGCCCGAGACACCAGCCATTTTAAGAATCTTCCCCAGAACTAGCAGTTGCTACCATTTTTTTGAAAATTATTATTGTGGATGGTCAGCAGCCCTGAATAGAAAATATTACCTCCACCAATTTGGAGAACAGGTACATGGAGATGGAGGTGCTCTTGTAGAAGAACATGGAGATCCCAGCCAGGAAGCCTATGAGGACAGAGGGCAGAAGATTACGTGCAAGAAAAGCGGGAAACGGGAAGACTGACCGGACTGAAGAATGGTGGCGGGCCAGAAATTGACCTTACCAGCGACAAGAGCGTGGAGCTCGTCGTCTAGGTTACGCACCCACCGCAGCAAACAGCTGGTGCCCTGACAGAGAGATCAGACCACACGGCACATCATGCATCGTTATCGCAATGGTCTGCACAGCTCAACACAGCACTGGGACTGGGTAGTTCTTCACTATCCTTAATTGACAATGACACGGGGTTAATTCCCTGTGTTCTTTCCCTGCCCCTGACTGAGGATGCTATGAACAGACGCAACGTGGATCGATGTAAGGACGGGACTCAAGGACAGGGGAATCCAGGCAGTACATGTATTCAGTAAATGGAAGGCCCCTGCTCAGCCAAGCGTCAGTTTCAAGAGATGTCAATTCCACAAGTGGCAGATGTAAAGAAGTGGATTCTGCAGGTGGATAATTTATACATCACACATTCTGAGCAAATGACTGCACTCCTTTTTCCTTGCTGAAGAATAATATCATCCGGGAGCCTCCACATTGCCCAGTACTCCGAGGAGCATTTAACGGGATTGAACTGCTCTTAAAGACGGCAGACCTCGATTGTTTTCCGAGTCGCGTAAGGAGTGAGGAATAAAATGACAGTAATGGATTGGAATTAACCCATAGTAGTATCAGTCCCTGGAGTTCAGTGGTCTCCAAACCTGATCCTGGAGGGCTACACAGTCTGCTGGTTTTCGTTGTCACTCTGCACTTAATTAATAAATTAACAGATGTTGATTACATAGTTAATTCACCTCAACTGGTGAATTGATGAAAACCAAAACCAGCAGACCCAGTAGCTCTCCAGGACCAGGGTTGGAGACCACTGCTGGTTCTCCCCAATATTATAGAAATACACCGGGGATCGAACTGCCGACCTTGCGGGTCCCAGTCATGTACCTTAACCACTACGCAACAGGCCGCCAGGCATTAGCCAAGGTCAGGGAGGGGGATACCTTGTATATGCTAACAAAGGAGCCCAGGAAGGCCCCCAGCTGGAAGTTCTCCTTGTTGTAGAGCAGAGACAGCAGGCGGGAGGGTTTGGTGAAAGCCTGCCGAAACGTTGAGGGAACCTTCAGACAACACTGGATCAGGTAGCCCACACTGAACATCCGGATAAATCCCTGCAGCAGAAAGTGCAGAAAGAGTGCAGATCTGTTACACAGCAATGCCCACACAGCATCCGGAGCCAAAGTGAATATTAACGGTTCTCCAGGTGATATTCGTCTTTACGCAACGAGATTTCTTACTGCATAACGGTCACTATTAACCAGAGAAATGTGCACAGTTGAAAGTCAACATTATCGATGGTTCAGACTACTCAGAAGCATGAGCCACTGTAAACGCACACTGAGTGGCTGTAACACATGGTATGCGTCAGACGGTGGATAGTAGTCTTACCTTGACACAGTATGAGATGCAGTTGTCATGGTAATGTTTACAACATCTGTGTCTGGGCCCACGCTTGCACCTGGAGCCAAAGCAAATTACAATCCACATGAATTCAACCACTCCACACAAGAATAAACTTTATTTATTTATAGAGCACCTTTCGTGCAGTAAAGTAACAAAGTGCTTTACATAGACAATAAAACAATGATAAAATAGGTCCTCTGGTGACCTAAGCATTCATTATATACAGTTTCAAAACAATGCAATGTTTAGGATCTGACAAAGACATTGCGTGAGGGAGGGGGGGGGGGGGGCAAATGAAAGCAGTTCTTACACAGAGTCCAGCAGTCTCTGGGTCAGGGCAGCGATGGTGGTTCTGCTGGAGGCAGGCTGGGGCTGTGGTCTCTCTCTGCTCTCGCTCTCTGACTCGATAGCGCCCCTCACTGGTGCCCTCCTGGATGTGTGTTCCATCTGTTGTGAATGCATGGGGAGCTCCTCTTTCCCCACTATGAATCTGACGGGGGGGGAAACACAGCCTCCTTAATCTTTGGCTTGAGGAAGAACACATGGGATATGGGGTGATATGGCTCACGCGGTAAGAGCAGTTGTCTGGCAGTCGGAGGGTTGCCGGTTCGATCCCCCGCCCGGGCTGTGTCGAAGTGTCCCCAATCGCCATTAGTGTGTGAGTGTGCGTGAATGGGTGAATGAGAAGTATCAATTGTACAGCACTTTGGATAAAGGTGCTATATAAATGCCAACTATTTACATGGTGGTAACCTCACCACAAGAGGAGGTTCTCTAAACTACACAAGACAGGGGTAGTCAGAGAACGCAACTCAAGTTAAGAAATTGCACATGTAAAACTAAATGAACAAGGCAGCCCTCCAGATCCATCAAATTGCACACCACCCCCACCCCAATAAATAAGCATAAGGAGCCCAGAGATGTGTGGTTAAGTTTCACATTCACAGCTCACCAGCTATTTTCTACAAAGCACAGCAGTGTGTGTCTCACATCAGTCTTAAAAGCACACTGACGCAGTAATAGACAGGAAGAGTCTGTGTCGAGACCAAGATGGGGCTCTGAGCCTCTTCCTTCAATGACAGCTGGGTAAAAGTTTTGTTACTGAACAGTCATATTAACCTGCCAAACACTGTTGACATTTCAGAAATGTTCAGCCATATATACTTACTTGAGAGCAGAGAATGAAAATCCCTGGAGCCCATCTTTGCTGCTAAAAACATAAATAAAATGAACATTAACATGATTTATAACATTTTTTCCAAGTACACTGGCACGACTGACAAGAATTCTAACAATGCAACTTCTCAACTTCTGCTAATACGCGTTCTTTGTGCATTTGAGATATTCCCAGTATATAGCATTTCACATTTTATATGCTTATTTTAGAAGTCTAGCACGTGTAAATCAGCATCAGAATTGTACTTCCCTCTAGGGTCCTTCAGCGCACTTATCCCTGGTTATGGGAATGCTCGTCTGCCAAATTCCATTAATGTAATGTAATTCCTAAACAAAAAGCAGACCCCCCCCCCCGCTCACCCCAGAACATTCATACACAATTATACAAGCAGGAGGTACTGCTTAAAACTGAACAAAAAGGCTCATGGGTTAGCCTGTACTGGCTATACGCTCTGAAGACCAACATCATTCATGAGCTCTATGGGACTGTGAACTACGGCTCACAGATGGGAGCAGTGCAGTCATCTCCTCCTACCTTACCGGAAAAAGAACATGTAGATGGAGGCAGTCAAGCAGAACAGAAGTATCTAAGTAGAGAAGAGAAGCAATGAATCAAGAACACATCTGCCCTATTTTGCATCCTGTTCCAGCCCCCCACGGTGGTGGAATGACCTTCAGTCCAAGGAAAAGTTGTAAAACCAGCCCTACTCATACCAGACATACAAAGACTTTTATTAGATCGACTTATAGAAAATACCAGCTCTTTACCCACTGATGCAATTAAGCTTCTTTTATTTTATTACTTTTTTTAAAAACCATTCAGAATCCTGTAAAGGAATTGTGGATTTAATATCTCATCCATGTGTAGTCTGATCAGCTTTAGACAAATGATGGCATTACTTTGTTTTGGTGTTTGCAGATATTGTAGTTACTTACACTGGGTGCGCCATATTGGCAAAGCCTCTAGTGTCTGCCAATACACGCATGAAAGAAAATGATTTTGTAAACAAAGACACGTTCCTCAGTTCCTCGGCAGTGCAGATGAAATTAGGCCTTTGTTTGCATAACCGCTGATCCTGATGCAAGTGTGCAGCTGGTTTAAATACATTAACACAGCGGATTAATAAGAGCAGAAGGCAAACCGCCCTGGTTCAGGGCCTTGGATTGAAAGAGCCCGCAGAACTTACCTCTCCATGTTTGACAGGGTTAACCATTCCTCTTTTGACTGCCATCCGGAATATCGTTTCTGTTGCCTGGGACGACAAAGACATATGGGGCCAGTCAAAGTGGCATTGAGCACAGATTCAACATTTATTTACTACAAGGCCCTCCCTTGGTCCACATGGCAAAGGTGAACGAAGAGCTCGGAATGCCTGGTCATCACACATTTCCATGGCGACAAAGGGTTCTCTACATTCCGCATTCCCGTGATTTGCCCAAGGCTGACGGTTGGTTCATGTACCGTGTGGCTTTTTCCACAACCGGTACAACAGGAAGTTCAATGGAAAGACAGAGACCGCTGCACGGATATACACTCACCGAGCACTTTACTAGGAACATTTTTACTTTATTACACCCACTTATTCCTGCGATTATCTAATCAGCCAATTGCGTGGCAGCAGTGCAGTGCATACAATCATGTAGATACGGGTCAGGTGAAAAAGAAATTGATCTAAGTGACTTTGACCGTGAAATGATTGTTGGTGGCAGAAAGTTCCCATCTCAGAAACTGATCTCCTGGTATTTTCACGCACACTAGTCAGTAGAGTTTGCAAACGCAAAAACCAGTAAGCAGCAGTTCTGCAGACAGAAACGCCTTGTTAATGAGAGATGTCAGAGGAGAACGGCCAGACTGGTCAAAGCTGACAGGAAGGTGACTAAGGCAAATAACCACACGTTAGAACAGTGGTATGCACAAGAGCATCTCTGAACACAAAACACATCATAACTCTAAAGTGGATAGGCTACAGCTGTAGAAGTCTAATAAACAACTAATAAAGTACACCTAATACATTTTTTGATATGAGTGGTAACTTATTTCCATCAAATGAATGAAAGAAAACATTTTTTAAATGTGTTTTGTGTTGACTCAGTTTCTCAATCCCTATCATTCAGTGTGAGAAATATGCAATCATAGAGGGAATCAAGAAGGGGGGCAAACACTTTCACAGCACTGGAGCCGAGTAATTTGCCTGGAGGTATTTTGCGATTTTTAATGGTTACGCTAAAATGGTTTGCATACATACCTGCCAATGTCGCAGGAACGGGTCAGACTTTCAAGGGTATTTGGGTATTTCCGGATTGAAAGACAACTTGGTTTTTAAAAGTTTTTATTTGAAAAACAATGTGGCTTCTACAGCCAACGGCACTCCAGCCAGGTGTGACTGAAGGGTCATAAATCTCTTTTTTTCTCTCTATTTTTTTAATAGAGGCAACAGTTTTGTTTTCATGACAGACAGTCACCTGCATAAAGCACGGAGCCTAAAATAAATCCAGAACTTTGTAAACCATATCCAACCATGCAAGCTTGCTTTGGTCCCCTTGCCATGGTTATCCAATGCTTATGACCTGAAGGCTGGTAATTCCATTAACATTAATCTAAATATTATACCTGGCTTAATTCATGTTATTTATCAGTTAGCCAAGGGACACAAGACATTGCTGCCGGTTTGAACAATGTTGCATTGTTTTGGTGATTTCTCAAACATTTCACAATCATGAGTGAAAGGTAGGACATTTTGCACAAGTAGATTATGTGCAATACCTGCCCTTGGTCCATTTTGTTTTCTGCACTGCTGATTTACATGGCTTTGGTTTCAATTAAATGGCGTGGTTTCAACTGAATAAACGTCTGAGTTACACATTTTTTAATGAAAATTTGACACCTTCATTAGTTAACCATTGAACACCCAGAGGCAATATTATGCATTGTACGCTAAACAGGTTCACACTGAGTTAATGTCAATAGACTAGTCAAAGCTGATTTTTTTTACAGCGTTCCACAAAGTTTTTTCCTTTTGAAGATTAAAAAAAACAAAAACAAAGCAAAAAGGCTTTTCCATTAGACAGCCTGTCCTGTGATAGCAGTGCGGTTTGGGCATGCAATAAGGGAGGGCTGCACCTGCGCCTGTGAACAACACTCCTTAAAATTCAAGCCATGTGACCAGAACCATGAGGGGGAAAAGGCAGTTCCAGATACATCTATACTGTGTGGATTTGGCCTTTTTTCCTTTGCGTTACATTTTGTGGGCTGATCCAGGATCAGTTGTTGGGGGGGGGGGGGGGGGGGGGGGGGGCGTGAGGTACACTAATAAATGCTGGGAGTGACATCACCTGCAATCAAGTATTAACATGACCAATTTTAAGGACATTCCAAAGGAATGTGTATTTCACTAGCGTGTGTGTTCGTGTTAGGACAACATACCAGATTTGCCATGTATATGGTTAGCAGTCCTCTCCTGCAGAGACCAAAAAATTGAAATGTCAGAAGCAAATCATGATGAAACGCGCCGAGGCAAAATCAGCAAAGCGCCCTGCAGTGAGCCAGAGGAACCCACTACACGGGCGTAAACTTTGGGTCAGTGAGCGATTTGCAAATACATTTCAAACTCCCATCTACATGACACCCTGTACTCTCCGCTGTGAACCAGGAGATGCCAACATCAACGGTGTATAGTTACCACTCCAGCGACACATCAGGGGCGAGACGCCCCACCCCAAGGGTGCTGCTATGGAAACGTTTAGGCTACGGTGCGATTCATCTGGCTGAGGGCACAATGCGGTCTATCGATTCATATTTTCCCAAAAATACATCAAACTTCAGTACCCAGTGCCTTTAGACCAGAGGATACAAGTGAGGGGGTCCAGTTGGCCCACTTCATGCATTTCCTGCATGCACTTAATTCTGCATTTTCATTTTGCCAAACGAGCAGCAGTGAGTAGCAGTGGTCAGAGCAGCAGCGTGGAGCAGTGGTCAGAGGAGCAGCAGTGTAGAGCAGTGGTCAGAGCAGCAGTGTAGAGCAGTGGTCAGAGCAGCAGTGTGGAGCAGTGGTTAGAGGAGCAGCAGTGTAGAGGAGTGGTCAGAGCAGCAGCGTGGAGCAGTGGTCAGAGGAGCAGCAGTGTAGAGCAGTGGTCAGAGCAGCAGTGTAGAGCAGTGGTCAGAGCAGCAGCGTGGAGCAGTGGTCAGAGGAGCAGCAGTGTAGAGCAGTGGTCAGAGCAGCAGTGTAGAGCAGTGGTCAGAGGAGCAGCAGTGTAGAGGAGTGGTCAGAGCAGCAGCATGGAGCAGTGGTCAGAGCAGCAGCGTGGTATGGAGCAGTGGTCAGAGCAGCAGCGTGGTGTGGAACAGTGGTCAGAGCAGCAGTGTGGAGCAGTGGTCAGAGCAGTGGTTTGGATCAGTGGTCAGAGCAGCAGCGTGGAGCAGTGGTCAGAGCAGTGGTTTGGATCAGTGGTCAGAGCAGCAGTGTGGAACCAAAGGGCATGCATGTGCAGGTGACAGGACCACCACGGACAGCCCGCCATGGAGCTGAGACTGACCTGCTTTTCCGTTCAATCAGGATGGAGATGTAGGAGGCCGGCAGTGCTGCCCCGAATCCTGCAGACCATGAATAGAACCTGCCCAGAAGCTTCCTGAGTGCACAAAACAGAGTGGGTGGAGGCTGAGAACTAACTAGTGGAAAGCATACATTTTTCATTATTTCAATAGATTATTTTGACAAGACTGCCCATGCAGAGTCCTGACCACTCATCAGGCATCTCTCCAATCAAAGATATGAGGGACAAGTGGCTGACCAATGACTTGACTATTAGAAGTACAATTTAAATATCTTTGCCAGAGATTAACTGTAGGTAGCACCGTTGAGCATTGTGCTTAGATGCTCAACAGTTTCTGGGCTCGTTTGATTTACTAAACATCGATATGGCATTGATTCATTGAAAATCCAAAGATTATCTTGTCACAGTTGGAATGATCTAAACTGGAGGCATGATCCTAATGCCCCTGCTTACAGTATATTGAAGCAGGTGACAATGTGATTCAACCCCAAATTAGGGTGTAAATACTGATTTCCTTTTGCTAAATCACACAACACAATGGACAGTTTTGATAGCTCCTCGGTTGACTAGAAATACACTGGATCACACACTTGTGGTATTCAGTCAATTAATATGCATTACATTGCATTATTGTAAAATCAGTTAGCAAATGCTCTTATACAGATAAAATTACATTAAATGAGATTTTAGCTGTTGAAAGAGTTGTAGTGAAAGCCTTCAGGATGCTATATCTCCAAGAACAGGGTTCGGCAGCCCTGATCTATAACATTTGTGGGATTTCCACTGCCCATTGTGTGTGATTTACCTTTGCATAGTTGGCTTATGTGATTTCAGCTACCCGCAGCATCTGTACGGTTTTGCAGTCAGTGTGTAAAACTAAGTGTATTTATTTATGTTGTTGCCTAAACTCTCTTTTCTGGGTTTATTCTTCAGCTTACCAAAAATTGCAGGTCGCTGTTATCTGTGGACTTTAAACAATCAATAAACCAATCCTAGAGTTGCAAAGGTTTAATGGCTCTTTAGGGGCACTGCTGACAGTGAACAATTCCTACCTGAGAATGCAGAAGAATGCAATGTACAGTCCTCCATTTGCTGTCAGAAATGAGGTTGACTGAAGAATTTCAGGTAGCAGTCTTTTCAAGTAGTAATCCCTTTTTCTCCTCCGGAGGATAGCAGCAATCTGTAATACACCATGTTGCATTAAACCCATTTCTGTCTAGATGTAATAAATAAACGTGATTAAGGATTTTAGTGACTTAAACCTATATTCCCCCAAGGGACGGACGAACAGTCACGCACGTAGCCTGCTACACACCACCACATTTAACCTATCCAACATACACTGCCACGTTTACGTTTCGCAGACCTGTGCATTGGCGACATTCTACTCAGTGACCTTGGTATACTTCTGCAACAGGGTGAATGGAAGTCAAATTCCAAAAATATATCTGAATGTATGGCAGTTTTCTACAAATAAATAACCCTGTTTTTAACAGTAAATTAGCAAATTAAGCATCCTACCTACACATTACAGCTAGTTAGGAGAAATCAAAAAGGGGTGCAAATCGCTTGTCACTATTGACAAGTGGCTCCGTATGGGAAACGGATGGCGTCTTTAATTCTGTCCAGACTAGAGATGCGGACATTACAGGTAAATGAAAGACGTTCACACAAAGACATAACAAACGTCGAACTTGTATTAACAAACGCAGTTAAACTGAGCGACAGAAAACGAAGTTAGAATTAGCGCCCTTGCTTGGTCGAAATTGCAGTTTAAAAGCTTGCCAGTAATAGACGACAGAAAATCCCAACTGTACGTTAATAAAAAATGGCAAACATTTCAGCTAATGTTAGCTAGCTAGCAAACAAGCAACTACATACTAAACATACTAGCTAGCTAGCTAGCTAGCTAGCTAACGTTAGTTAACTGTTAGCTGTAACGAGCAAGCCAACAAACTTTCCTTGTAGCACTCATACATTAGTTAACATTAGCTGGTGTACACGGGCCTAAACTAAACATATACATGGAAGTTTATTGGCGAAGTAGAAACTTTTGACTTACAAGATACAAGGGTGCATATATTTTAAAAGACACCTCAAGGGCTCCAGCGGTAACCTGCAGTGTCGAAACCGTACACGAAGGGTTCCAGGTATGTCCAATTTCGTAGCAGTTGTGTGGAATTGACTTACTGAAGGCAGCCATGTTGGCTTGAACTTGCACCCGTGGAAGCGCTATCACGGCACAAGCTCCGCGCAACAGCGAGAGAGGAAATTGGGGGAAAGGTCGTTTTCGGGTTATTACAGGACACTAGAAATGCTTAGAAAGCGACTTTTTAAATTTTATTTTTTTATTTACATATATTTTTACATTTGGCCGATAATCCGTGTGCAATACATGCACATACAAGTACGACCGTGACTATATAATTGGAAGACAATAGTTAAGTAATTTATCAATTAACTGCAATCATATGCCACAGTCCCCTTTGGGGAGGTTGTTAAATAGTGCTGTTGATAATGCAAGATAAGTACCGGCAGCAGGAAAAGGAACATGCCTGGACCAATAACCATTACCCATATATACGTGTGAATCATAATTGAGCAATTCAAGTAAAGAACCTCACCATATACCACAGCACTCCTGGGACGTCAATTTTTGATGTTTTTGAAAAGCCCAGAATCCCATACAACACTCACGCCGCCCAATCAGATGGACTTTTCCCATACACCCACACAAAACATAGAAAGTCACAGACCCTTAAGTTTTCCATGAAATCCCATTTCCTGTTCTCACAACATATGCTGCAGCAAAATTAAAGAAAATGAATCAAAATGCGTGCATTTAAGTTCTAAATGCCTTTAAATCTCAGATCTTGAACTTTCATTGCCCGGATTGTGGATTGTGGATTATAAATTTGGGTAAACTCAAATTGTACAGTTCAACTCAGTAACTAACAAATGCTGTACCTTTCTATTCTAAGACAGAAGTCAAACTACAGACAGCATTTCAGCCTCAAATTGCTCATTTCGAATAAGAGCGGTGAACAGAGCAGTTATACAGATGGAAGGGTGCTTGTTTCGACCGTGTATGGGATTAATGTCACAAATCTCTTGATGCAGCAATGGCTTGTAGGTCAGTTGGACAAAAGCGCTGTACTGCAGAAGGCTATGTTCTATTCGAGGAAGTTTTTATAAGAGATTATCTTCCACAGCCTCACAGGATTGTAATGCATCCCTCCTTCCTCCCTGATTGCACTGCATAGCCAAGTTAAAATATATCCTTTTGCGAAAGGGGAGGGGACACACACACACTGTTTCCTTGGCAAAAAGCTGAACAACACTTGGCTGTACCTGTTCTTTGCCGTGACCCAGACGCTGTGATGGGCTGGCTACGAGACACCTGGGTTTTGCTTGTTTGCACATTTTGTGTCGCTTTCTCAGCTGTTGATGGCCTCACCAGAACGTACTACATTGGAATTAAAGAAGAAAGGTGGAACTATGCTCCGAGTGGTCGAAATCTCATAACTGGGAAAAACATAGCTGAAGATGAGTGAGTTAGAATATGGCGTCTATGTCATTCTTTCATACAATAATTAATATGATTCCAGAGCACAAATACCATTTCACACAAGCATGTATTATTACAAGACTGATTTACTGTACTGCTTAATACTTTCTGCAGTGTATATGTGTTTATCTTGTGGAAATAGGTTCCCAAGTTAATGGTGTTTGTTGCCTCTTTTTCCATCTCCCAGGCTTGCCTCTGTGTTTTTATTGCGAGGCCCACGCAGAATCGGATCTGTGTACAAGAAAGCAATTTACAGGGAGTACACTGACCAAACCTATTCTAAAGAGATCTCTAAACCTAATTGGCTGGGGTATCTGGGCCCAGTTCTGAGAGGAGAGGTGGGCGACATCCTGATCGTCCACATGAAGAACTTTGCCTCCAGGCAATATTCGTTGCATCCACACGGCACCTTATATGAGAAAGACTCTGAAGGTAGGCACATGTGTGTGCGAGTTGTTCCAGTCGCACAAAAAAAACCCAGCTATATCACATATACATTTATTTGTTAGTTTGTGTGATTTTCAGTCAGTTACTCATGAAAAACATTGTGTTGATAGCATTTTAAGAATGTGTCAGATGAAAGTATTGGAGCACCAGGTTAATTGAGCATTGCTAACATATAAAGTGAAATTTCTATGAATAACCATCCAGAATTTTTTTTTTTATGGAATGGTGAAGCTAAATAGTATTTAAAGACTATTACTGCAGTGCTCATTATAATATTCAAGTATCATTAACTTCACACATTGAAAATATTTACCCTAACATACCAGGAATATTATAAAACCTAACATGAGCTGGGCGCTTACTACCTACATACTATTTTCAGAATTTATAGAATCTTGGCTTAAATTAAAATGTGTAGGAGTATTGAATTGAATTCAGTCTTTTTATGAAGGGTGAACAAAGTACCTTTACACAGATCAAGGAAGCTGATATTCATATTTCAGGAAATGATGAGGAATATTTTCATTGTCTTTTAAATAGCAGCTGTGTGTGTTATCTGTCCTCAAATATTATATTTCTTTTTTCTCTTGAACATAAAAGCCTTTGTTGTTCTCTTGGCAGTGGAACATTGTGAATCATTGTGTTAGCAATGACTGAGTTGCCCAATCGCAAAGTTGGCAGGAACTAATGCAGATTTAATAGTTGTGTAAATAATATAGAATGATTACAGCCAAGTGAGTGTAGGTGTCATTTACTTGGCTGTTTATTTATACTCCAACACCTATGTTTACATCTGTCAGCCACATTACACCTATTTAAACCAATGCTAATACTTACCAAACAGCAGTGTTTTGTGTCTTCTAAGTGTTCTGACAGCTTTGATCTTTGATCTTGATCCTATTAATCATTCCTCAAGTGGGAAAAATATTTAATAAAACCCTGCTGACATAAGTATGTTTAACCTGTTTTTTAACTTGTGAGATTTTCATGGAATTCAAAATATGCCTATGGAGATCTTTTTGCAAAGTTAATTAGTGCCAAAAACACCCATTTAATTTGTGTTGCTTCTGAATGATATGCTATGAACAGACAGTATGTGTGTGGATGTCATTGCATGTCTTTAATCGAGCATATTACTTCATTACTGCACTACATGTGCATATCAGATATTATTATCTGTTTGTCCTTTGCACAACAGTGACTTGACGATGACATGACTTATCTGTGTGTGTCTGAGGCTTGTGTGCATCAGTCCTCTGTGGGTCTGTGATGATGGTATAACTGTGCCTCCCTGTGCAGTGGTGTGTCGATGATGCGATAATGTGGTTTGTCCCAGGGGCTCTGTATCCTGACGGAACATCTGGAACGCTGAAGCTGGATGACGCTGTCCCCCCAGGAGGAAACCACACCTACACCTGGGCTGTCAAGCCCGAATTTGCCCCCGCGGAGGGGGACGCTAACTGCCTGACCTGGGCGTACCACTCTCATGTCAATTCTCCCCGGGACGTCTATTCCGGTCTCATTGGGCCCCTCCTTACCTGCAAGAAAGGTTCCAGGCCATCTCCACACACATCTCGGACCACTGCTCCACGCTGCTACTCTGACTGCTGCTCCACACTGCTACTCTTACCACTGCTCCACACTGCTGCTCTGACCACTGCTCCGCATTGCTGCTCTGACCACTGCTCCACGCTGCTGCTCTGACTGCTGCTCCACACTGCTGCTCTGACCACTGTTCCACTCTGCTGCTCTGACCACTGCTCCACGCTGCTACTCTGACCACTGCTCCACGCTGCTGCTCTGACCACTGCTCCACACTGCTGCTCTGACCACTGCTCCACGCTGCTGCTCTGACCACTGCTCCACACTGCTGCTCTGACCACTGCTCCACACTGCTGCTCTGACCACTGCTCCATGCTGCTGCTCTGACTGCTGCTCCACACTGCTGCTCTGACCACTGCTCCACACTGCTACTCTTACCACTGCTCCACTCTGCTGCTCTGACCACTGCTCCACACTGCTACTCTTACCACTGCTCCACTCTGCTGCTCTGACCACTGCTCCACACTGCTGTTCTGACTGCCGCTCCACGCTGCTGCTCTGACCACTGCTCCACACTGCTGCTCTGACCACTGCTCCACACTGCTGCTCTGACCACTGCTCCACACTGCTTCTCCACTCTGCTGCTCTGACCACTGCTCCACACTGGCATGTGCATCACTCCCTTCTGCTTTCTCCTGCCCATCCCTCTGCTTTTTCCAGGCACCCTGCTGCCGGTGCCCGGCAACCCGACCTTGCTGAACCGGACAGACGTGGCCCGGGACTTTGTCTTGCTGTTCACTGTGATAGAAGAAAACCTCAGCTGGTACCTAGAGGAGAACATCCAGACCTTCTGCTCAGACCCCACAGGCGTGGACCCTGATGACGAGGACTTTCAGGAGTCCAACAAAATGCATGGTGGGTGGTGCTGGCCTCCTCGTCAGTTGATTGACAGTTCTAGGCCTGACCCATATTTTGACAATTCCATAACCATTTTCTGTACAGTGGTGGGACATAGCTAGATTTTTTCAGGGGTAGGATGGGTTTAACTTGGTCACGGTTCCTTGGGGGAATGCCACATTAGATCCTACTGGCTACAAACCAGGAGTTCATGGGCTACGACTTGTCAAAATGGAAAGATATACTTGACCCCCATTTGGCACATGCTCTTTTCTTTCAACGTGCAGGTCCCTCCATTAGGCGGTACACAGAATCAGCCTTGACATTGTTCTTTCCTCAACCGCAGCCATAAACGGGTACCTGTACGGGAACCTGCCAGGCCTGGAGGTGTGCCTGAATGAGACGGTAGCCTGGCACCTCATCGGCATGGGCAACGAGGTGGACATCCACTCCGTATCCTTCCTGGGGCACACGCTGCTTAACCAGGGCCACCGTACCGATGTCATCAGCCTGTTCACGGCGAGCTTCGTCACCGCAAACATGGTCCCCGTCACCCCGGGGAAGTGGCTGATGGGATGCCTGGTGAATGACCACATACAAGGTACGCGGTCAACACAGTGCAAGGCAGAGGCAGCGCGGACTGCATTCATGGACGAGGTCAGACAGTTACAAACACACAAAGAAGAGCCACTAATGACCACACACACAAAGAGAAGCCAAAATACTAATGTTCACACGTAATGGTTTCATTGCATTTCTTTAACTCCACTGTGTGGAGGCAGGCTTTCAAGGACACTTAACACAGGAATTTTCTGCCTAATGTCCTGTAAGTCGTGTAATGTCTCCCCCTGGTGGTTGATATTCCCTTTTTGTATCCATAGCTGGAATGCAAGGCTTTTACCAGGTTTTGGACTGTGGGGAAAAGAAGAACAGTACAGAAGCGCCTCCTACTGGCCGAATAAGGCGATATTACATAGCTGCTGAGGAACAGTTGTGGGATTATGCCCCATTAGGAATTGACACTTCAAATAATCTGTCCTTGGTTGATGCTGGCAGGTGTGTTGTCGTTTTCGTTTTTTACTTTAATGCGTATTTCCTCACTGATGCTTGACATTGTTGAAGTCAATGTTTTTTTGTTTTGTTTTTTGTTAACAAAAGTTAACACCTTCAGTCTCTGTATTTATATATGTATATAAACACATAGTGATGTAAGAATTATGCTGAATTGCTTTTTCTGATGTCTGTGTGCCTGTGCTCCCCTGACAGTCAGTCGGAGGTGTTCTTTGGAAGGCAAGGGGGTCGGTTGGGTGGGGTGTATATGAAGGTTCGCTATGTGGCCTACACCAATGAAAATTTCACCTCCAAGGTGCAGCAGACTGCTGCAGAAAGACACCTTGGCATTCTGGGTAAATCTGCGAGATACTGCTAATAACAGTCACAGATATGGTCTTAACGCGTGTATGAACTAGCATGACACATTGTCATATATTCAAATATATCCATTTAATTATGTATTGTCTTTCATTTGAGTTTTCACTTGTATTACCAGTCACGCACAAACACACACACATGCCCGCACACATGCACACAAGCACACACATACACACACACAAAGACACATACACACACATACGTGCACACACCTATGACATTTCAAGATGTAGATATACAGATCCCACGGAATTATAGCAGATACTATTTTCCATCTCTTTAATTTCAAGGCAAGATGTCAAGATTAGGACAAAGTGTAAGCTCTGAATATTGTTTTTCTGACCCCTGAAATTATGCAATGAGGGGTCAAATGGATATAGAATATCTAATGTAATATAATATAATATAGGATATAAATATCTATGCTGACTTGTTCCCATAGGCCCAGTAATCGGAGCTGAAACAGGTGACCAGCTTATGGTGACATTTATGAACAAGGCCAGCAGGAACTACAGCATGCAGCCCCATGGGCTTCAGTACGACAAGGCCTTTGAAGGGGCCAGCTACCAGGACGGTGAGGCCTTTTACATTACATTACATTAGTGGCATTTGGCAGACGCTCTTATCCAGAGCGACATACAGTTGATTAGACTAAGCAGGGGACAATCCTCCCCTGGAGCAATGCAGGGTTAAGGGCCTTGCTCAAGGGCTCAACGGCTGTGCGGATCTTATTGTGGCTACACCGGGGATCGACATTGCGTGTCCCAGTCATTTACCTTAACCACTACTCTACAGGCCTTATACCCCCTATCATATTCTACCATATTCTTATTTACAGTGCTGACACAGTCTTTTGGAAGTTTTGGTGCATTTTGTTCAGTCAGTATTGAATAATTCTTGTTTGCTATTGTAAAAAAAAAAACTAAGGCAGGCAATAAAATATTTAAACAATCTTGAATTTGTATGTGTTTAACAGCAATCTAAAAGCTGTTATTCTTTCCTGTTTATGTTTTTTGTAATAACTTTTTTTATCTTCCCATAACATCCTCACCGTTTTTTCCTGAATGACTGCCTCGTATAGTTAAAATGTTCCGTAAAAGTATTGTTTTGTCTCAGGGGGAGTGACATCGTTCTGTTGTATGGACACTTCTCAGGTGTTCCCAATGACGGGGCCCTTGTGCGTCCCGGTGACATATTCACGTACAGCTGGAGGGTGAGGGAAGGGCCCTCGCCCAGCGACCCAGCATGCATCTCCTACCTGTACTACTCGTCCAGTGATCCGGTCCAAGACACAAACTCTGGGCTGGCCGGCCCCCTGCTGGTGTGTAGAAGGGGTGCGCTGAATGACAGCGGGTCTCAGGTAATGTCTTCTGCCACCTCTTCTGTTCATCTGCGCCAGAGGACTCATTAGCAGGGTGCCAATACATCTCTGTTTTATGGAACCATTTGGCAGAAACTTTACAGCCTGGTACATGGGACGCAATATCATCCCTAGTGCAACTTTTAATTAGCCTCTCATATTTGTTGTGACTCTTAAAAAAAAAAAACCTGCCACGTACTGGAATCGTACCATATATACCCAACTGTGTATACGTAAATCCTACAAAGCCATACATTGCTACAGCAGATGTGTTTAAACACTTGGATAATTTTACTTATTATGTAATACAAACAGCTTAATAACAACAGTCGGTGGCTCTCAGTTCCATTGTTATTTATTTTATTAGGTTTAACGAGAATAATTATTTGTCGTTAAATGTGGTCCTTTATCTTTCTTTTCATAATCCAACATGCATCTAACCAGCATGGAGTGGGAAGTTTATTGCTATATTTTAAACCCAACTTTCTGGAAAAATCAATTGTCAATGCGCAAAAGATGTGCATTATGTACTGACTATTGGCATATCTATTTATATAGCAATGTAGGGCAGAATCATTGATGAGTGGGCAACACTGTCTGTCTCTCGCATCAATGAAAGGTTCTGAGGTGTTGATGCATTGCCTAATTACCCATTCGAAAACAGTGTCAGCTCACTTTCCCCCAATTCTGTGGTTTTCAATTAGTTGTGTGTTTGTGTTTCATTGACTATAAATGCAGTAACGATTTACAAATGTTGTTTAAAATGTAGGCATACCTCACACCCTATGGTGATATTATGTAGTGCTATTATCAAGTATGACATTATCTATTATATGCATACTTTTTTGATATTTTCTCAACCAGTGGTTAGATTATGTGGGCTGTGGCAGCCATTTTGGACAGGAATGACTGAACCGGCCTCAGTTTACATGTCTGTCTGTAACCATGAGGTATGTGTGCTGATGTCTTTCAGATGGGCGTAGACAAGGAGTTCTTCCTGCTCTTCTCTGCGGTGGATGAAAACCTCAGCTGGTACCTGGAGGACAATATCCGCAGGTTTGGGACAAGAGAATCAGATGTGGAGAATGAGGACTTTATGGAGAGCAATAGAATGCATGGTAGGCTACTTACATGAATTCTCTATTACCATTGTCAGATCATTAGTTATCATAACTTTTTAAAGTCAGTTATTATTTCTTCAAACTTATTTTTAAACACATCCTCTTGGCTCAGACACATTCCTACACCAAGCTCAAACCTCTAGACAAATGGGTAGTTTTGTAGCCTACTGGTTCAAATAATGTGCATATTTGTATTACGTTATATTATTGATTTGACTAGTATTCTATGTTCTTGGGTTTGTGTCAAATGTGCTCTGGTTGTGTTGAAACATTAGTAAGTGTCTGGGTGTGGATGTGTGTGTGTGTATGTGTGTCACACAGGGGTAAATGGACTGATGTATGGGAACCTGCAGGGTCTAGATCTCTGCCTTGGGGATCGGGTGTCCTGGCATGTCTTTGGCCTGGGCACAGAAGGGGACATACATGGGATTTACTTCCAGGGGAACACCTTCCAGCGGGAGGGTCTGAACAGGGACACCTTGGGCCTGTTCCCCCACACCACAGTCACTGTTTCCATGCAGCCAGACTCCACAGGTGAGCAAGGAGAAAAGGTGGTCATTGCCCATCCCAGGGCAGGTGCTGCCACCTACAGTCCTGGAGGCCTACTAATCTGTTTCACACAAGAGTTAAAGACTCGGGTCTATTTGATCATCTGATTTTTTCATTTTTCATTTTTTTTAATAATAATACCGCAACACATCAAATGTATGAATAAACTGCTTAAGCCAGCCAAACAAAACTAGCAAAGGTATCATCCTAATAACACCAGTAAATAACACGTATAAAAGACAACAGTTAAGGTTGACAGGGCAGGGAGCCGCGGTGGCGCAACAGGCGAAGATGCAGCAGACTCGCGGTTGCAGTTTGCTGCACTTGCACACCGGGAACCGGCGACCGGGGTTTGATTCTCGGTCCTGCCAAAAAGCCAAGTTTGGCCGGCTCACGTGGAGCAGCAATAATTGGCTCGCTGCTCCAGAGGGAGGGACTTGGCAGGGTTAGTAGATCGCTGCACAAATCAAGCACCTCGGGCGCCTCGGAACCACGGTTACAGCTAGGGAGGCGAGACGGCTTGAAGAAGGCGTGTCACTCTCCTGTCGGCCGCCGAGGGACGGGGTGTGGGCGGTGTATCTAATACTAGCTCTAATTGAATCAGACGGGGTCCAATTGGGAGAAAAAGGGGAAAAAATCAGATAAAAATTATTTTAAAAAAAGGTTGACCGGGCGGTAGGGAGGGACGGGGAGAGGCGTGTCTCCGGTGCGCGGCTGTGACCGTCCCGCGCACGCTGTCCTCCGCTCTGCAGGGACGTTCGACGTGAACTGCGGGACCACCCATCACTACCTGGCTGGGATGAGGCAGCAGTACTCGGTCTCACAGTGCGGAGGGCAGGCCGCTCCCCAGGCCACCGCCCCTCCGCCGGTGGTGCAGTACTTCATCGCTGCCGAGGAGCTGGAGTGGGACTACTCCCCCAGCAGGACCTGGGAGCTGCAGCTGTACAATGTCGCCGAGGAGGACAGGTACCAGTCATCCACACTCCTCCCCCTCGCTCACCTCTCTCGGAAAGCCACAGTGGAGGTGCAATTTTTGTTCTTCAAGGAACAAATTTAGAAAAATGCATGCTGAAATTAAAGGTCTCTTTGGCTACAAATGAGTATGTTTTCCAAGCAAAAAAAAGGTACAACGCAATTAAATATTGCTGGATAGGGGTACACTTTTATGCAGCTTATAGGGCAAATCACACATTTGTACCTTTTTAGGCACTTTTTCTACCTTTATTTCTGAGAGTTTAGTAGCATAACTTTCAATTAAATAAGTAACATCTGCCACTCTCATTCCCTGAGAATCGTGACATTTATAAAAAAAAGTGCACTTCTTGTCTCTTTCAGTCCCGGGAGCATCTTTGTGGAGAGAGGTGAGAATCGAATTGGCTCCAGGTATAAAAAGGTGGTTTACAGGGAGTACACTAATGCCACTTTCAAGACGAGGAAGCCAAGGTTACCACAAGACGAACATCTTCACATTCTAGGTACGTCTGCTTTCTATTTCATTTTCAGCCAACTTTTTAAAGAAATCAGTTGACTGAAGTTTGACTGCATGCGCATATTCAACTTAAGTGTTGTGCATCATCTGATCCAATCAGATTTATGGAGAGATGAAAAACATCCATAGAGTCTCAAAAATATCCATAGTTTTACATTTTGCTAACAATGGTTTTAAGTTGTTTCTCCATATAGCAATGTCTGTTTCCCGAAGGTCCACTAATCAGGGCAGAGGTTGGAGAGCGTGTTCTGGTCAATTTCAAGAACATGGCTACCCGCCCGTTCTCCATGCATGCCCATGGAGTAAAGACCCCTGCTGGCCAGGCAATGCCAGTGCAACCAGGTGAGGGTAGGGTGAGGGGTTGCTGTCAATCACATTCACAAAAATCTTTGAGAAACCGAGACATGGTGATATCAATATAGTATTTCTATACAGTATAATATAGATTCACTATAAGACCGTAAAGACTTGCAATTTATGTACACAAGGTGGAATGCAACAGTACCAATGGGACTTTCCAGAAAGATCTGGTCCTGGAAGTTCAGACCCCAACTGCATCCCATTTCCCTATTACTCTACTGTTGACTTTGTAAAGGTTAGTGATCAACATCAAATTAAACATATTACTTTGTTGGCAGTAATAATGAGTATTTTAGTACTGATAACACAGTGGGGTTCCATTTTTGTTTGGCACAAGGATGCTGGGTTATCATGCAGTTAGTTGAATACTTTTGAACAGGTAATGGGAATATATAGTGTGCCAGAGCAAGATACTTAAATGGACATATTTGTGCTATTTGTGCTTTAGTTCAGTACACTATCTAAAATTGGATCTGACTGCTTCTATACCTTCTCTGGTGAATGAAAATGTGCTTTCCAATGTAGGACACAGCAGGCTGGCTTGTACTAATTGAGCCTTTGGGTTCTTATGTAGGACACAGCAAGCGGCCTGTACTAACCGGAGCTATGATTCTGATATAGGACACAGCCAGTGGGCTAGTTGGGCCTTTGGTGGTCTGTAGGAAGGGTACGCTGGACCAGAACAGGAAGAGGAGGGATGTGGACAGGGAGTTTGTCTTGCTCTTCATGGTTTTCAATGAAAATATCTCCTGGTTCCTGAAAGACAACATCCAAACCTACCTGAACAAGGACCCCGGCACCTTCCCCATTACTGATGAGTTTGTGGAGGGAAACCAAATGCACGGTGTGACACTGCAGTGAACAGGCTCAGTCTGTGATCTACGGCTGGCTAAAATACAAGAGACTATATATAAACAGTACTGGCACAAATCATGGAAACACTGAATTTATAAGGTTTTGAGACATGTTTTGCATCCCGGCCTATAAAGTTTGATGATTCACGTAACGTCACATAATGTCATGACCACATTTAAGTGTACTAAACTTCTTAAGTAGCCAGTGTTTCCATTATTTGTTGCAGTTCTATATACATATGTGTTGTACAGTATATATATCAGACACACAGAGATGATATATACTGTAATGAGTGTTGTGTCCTCTTTTCCCCACATAGCCATCAATGGAAAACTCTATAATAATCTTCAAGGGTTGACAATAATGCAAGGAGAGAAGGCAGACTGGTATCTCCTTGGCATGGGGGGTGAGATGGATCTGCACACTGTCCATTTCCACGGACAGGCTTTCATTTACAGGGTAATTTTGCCCGATTTCACGTACATTCCATTCTAAATGAGGTCGTTTCCACAGAAACAGTAGGCATGTAAAGGCTTCTGGTAAACAACAAATTTCACAATATCTAGTGAACTTCAGTGCTGTTAATTTGTGTGATGATTCAGTTAGCTGTGTGTAAATGTGTTTCAAACCATGCAACATTCCCTTTAGGAATAGCCCAATAGGATAAAGAGGATTAGCTACATTCTGTACCCTTGTCTGGTGTTTATGCAGGGAGAGAAATTAGAAATGGATATGATGTGCAAAAGTGAGTTATCGCATGAATTCATCTTTGTCCCTCATGAGATCCTAGCTCCAGATATTCAACTTTAAATTATTGATATAAGCATTTATCTGTCTAGTGCTTATAATGGAGTTATAATAGATCTTATGAAGGACAATTCACAGACAATTTTCAATTAAAAAAGCTTCCCACTGGAAGAGAAATTATAGAAACATAGAGGTTATTATGATGTTCAGTTTTGACTGTCTTTAAAATGTAAAACAGTTACAGTGCACTCCGTATGTATTTAGACAGTGGTCTCATTTCTGTTGTTTTATCTCTGCACTCCTGCACATTGGATTTTAAATGAAACAATTAATATGAGGTTAAGTGCAGACTGTCACGGATAATCTGAAGGTATTTACATGCATATCAAGTGATGTGTAGGAATTACATTCCTTTTTATACATCGTCCCCCATTTTAGGACATTTGGCTTCTCAGCAATGTCTGATTAGTCAGATCTCAGTCAGATATCAATCGCTTCCTCAATGCGGGTATATGAAAGCTTTCAGTATCTCAATTTGATTCTCTGCTTTTGGAATCTGGTATTGGCATTTGTCAACATGAGGGCCGGAGTTGTGCCAATAACAGTCGAGGAAGCCATTATGAGGTTGATAAATAAGAAGAAAAAAACATTCAGAGACATATGCACAAAACAATAGGCTTACCAAAATAAACAGTTTGGAGGAGACCGAGAGCACTGGTGAGCTCAGTAATTGCAAAGGGGCTGGTATGTCAAGGAAGACCGCTCCAGTCGACGATCAACAAATTCTCACCAGACTGAAGAACACCCCTGAAACACGGGCGCAACAGATCAGAAACGCTATTCTCGAGGCAGGCACGGATGTGTCAGTGATTACCATGGATGTAAATACCCTCAAGTTAAAGGTAACAGCCTACACTTTAACCACCATTGTTTCATTCCATATCCAATGTGCTGGAGCACAGTGCCAAAAGAGCGTAAATTGTACCGCTGTCCCAATAATTATGGACTGCTCTGTAAGTCAACGGAGGCAGGCGGTGTGCGGTCGGTGAATTTCATTTCACGTCGACATTCCTACCGCAGACGGACCAGTCTCACCGAGCAGATGTCTACGAGCTGTTCCCGGGAACGTCTCAGACGGTGGAGATGATAGCAGATAACCCAGGGACCTGGCTTCTGCACTGTCACATAGCCGACCATATTTACGCTGGCATGGAGACTGTATTCACCATCCAGAACAGGACAGGTGAGGGGCCAGGGTAGCAGCAGCAATGGGCGTATGTCCAGTGCCGGCAATTGCTGTAAGACGAACGGGTTCTTGTCTTCATAGGGGAACCCTTTTTGTTCTTCATGAAACCCTCTGTCATGGTTGTGGGGATGAAGTGTGAAAGCTCCCAGACTGAATCATTTTGTCAAACAAAGAACCCCTGAATTAGATAGGCTCCTCCGTGGAGATATTGATGAGGGAACCTTTTCTTCTGAGAGCGTACCTCTGAACTTACTGTATGGCATTATTGCACCAATCACAGGCAATAATTAAGGACTGCTAAAAATAAAGGGGAAAAAGGGGTTCTCACTAAATCCAGGGTTCATTAGGTCTGTCACAGACAGGCAATCTGAAACCAAGATTATTGCAAATGGCAGAATTGGTAGATTTATTGACAGTCGTACAGTCCAAGGTCAATACCCAGCAAACAGTAGCAACAAGGAAAAGGCAGTTCGTAAATGACTGGACAGGCAATGGTCAAGAGCCTGGCAGACAGGGTGGTGGAGATCAGGCAGAGTGAGGTCCAGAGCATGCAGGGTCGATACCAAGAAGTCAGTCCAATGGGGCAGGAGAGGGGAAGGATCTGGGTGGAGGCGAAGAGGTAGAGGGCTGGAGACAGGAAGGGACACAAACAGGAACACAGGATCAGGTAAACAGGAACACAGAAACAGGAAAACAGGAACACAGGAACAGGTAATCCGGACACACAAACAGGTAAGCAGGGCACGGGAAACAGGCAAGCGGCACACAGGTGCAGGTAACAGGAGAAACCCGCTGGAGAGTATGGCAAGCACGAAGCAGGGCACATTACAATCTGGCAAAGAGTATACGGAAACAGACAGGCTAGATACACAGGTAACAAGACACAATGAGATTCAGGTGAGTGTGATTACACATTTGGGAACACATAACAGATGTGGGGGGCACGACTATGGGACAGGTTCAGTGCAAATGAAGAAATACATGAAACGGAACATGGAACTAGAAAATAAGTAGAAACAGAGGAACAGGGAAATGGGTATCCTCAGTATCTTTCATAGAGTTTCAGCATCCATTTTGTGTGTCTTTTGCTCAGTCTGTATATCCCTGATTAAAACTTGTTTTGTATGACTGGATAATGGCATAATATTTTTTTCTGTCTTCCAGGTGGCAACCTTCCTAATAATGGTAAGACTACGGTTATGATTATTAGGCTGTTTCATGTGACCGTGAAACTGAGAAGAAATCGATTTCACACCCACTTTCTCATGATTTTTGGATTGACAGGCCTGTCTGTGTTTTTGATTTCTTTCTCCTGCAGCTCCGGCACTTCAGATCTCCCTGTTTGGCCTCCGGTCGGCGGACAGGGGTTTCATGATGACCCTGACTATTGGGCTCTGTCTGCTACTGTCTTCACTGTCATAGAAAGCGGAGGACTTTTAGTTTCATTGTTGATATCCAAAATGGGCATTCAATTTGTGAACATATACTGGAATAATAGATTTAAATTGAGTAAGCAGAAATAGAGTTGAAAAATTTATCACGCCATTGACAATGCATTCATTCAGAAAAGTCTCCCATTCTAGTTGTGGCCACCCCTGCTGTCGACATACTCTGATACTCTTCCACCCACACTAGCCACTTGATTGTATTCATGTATGCTACCCCTGTAGCAAGATCCAGTGTACAGACTTGATATGGGGCTCTCATGGCTGAAGTTAATCTCTTCTGGTTATAGGATTATCAGTCCAGCTGCTCTTACCTTTCTCCTTATTTTCCTGCTTTGCTATTGTTTTGGTCATGGTGGATTAGCCGATTTCCAAAAGAGGAACAACAACAATCATCTGGTTCTCAAACTCGGTCCTGTGCCTTTCACATTTAGAGGGCTTATTTGCCACTTAAGCCACAGAAATAGCTGTGTTATGTTATGAAGAATTAAAGTCTCACATTTTAGTACATCCATCCATCCATCCATCCATTATCTGAACCCGCTTATCCTGATCAGGGTTGCAGGGGGGCTGGAGCCTATCCCAGCATACATTGGGCGAAAGGCAGGAATACACCCTGGACAGGTCGCCAGTCCATCGCAGGGCACACACACCATTCACTCACACACTCATACCTACGGGCAATTTAGACTCTCCAATCAGCCTAACGTGCATGTCTTTGGACTGTGGGAGGAAACCGGAGTACCCGGAGGAAACCCACGCAGACACAGGGAGAACTCCGCACAGAGAGGCCCCGGCCGACGGGGATTCGAACCCAGGACCTCCTTGCTGTGAGGCGGCAGTGCTACCCACTGCACCATCCGTGCCGCACATTTTAGTACATGAAGTCAGAAATGTTTTAACTGAACAAATTAAAGACTGAGGTGAATCAATATGCTCATAATTGCTGAAAGTAACCATTTGGTAGATAACGAAGAATTCATAGACAAAACAAATCATAACAAGCCAAACCTGCATTGTGTTGATACATTTAGGGAAAGAATGATGACCCTAACCCAAACATAAACGTGTGTTCAGCAGCCTAAATTTACGATCATATAACAAATTACCTCTTTATTTAAAGGTACAATAGGTATTTTCGGACTCCTAACGGTCAATAGAGGAATTACAGCAACAAACACCCGCAAACCGCTGTTTATACTTCCCACTGTCTATGACTATAACGTGGAATATAAAGCGTTATTATTCAGTTCTGTGTTCTAATGCACCGTTTTGGAAAGCTAACAGTCGTCGTTTCGTAGTGTTCTAGTAAGAAAATGTTTGAACAGGTGACTTTATGAAATGTTGACTTTAGTGTGCTACACAACACTATTTCTATTTTTTGTCTTTTTGAAGTTTTCACTTTAGCTAACCAACTATATTTCGAGCAAGCAACTTATTTGGCTATTTAACTAAGATATGATGGTCTACCACAAATGATGCAACTGTAACTTACAGTTTGAGACAAATAAAGGTTTAGCTAAACACGCATGATTGAAGATGTAAAGAGATAAAAGGAACATGCAGCTGCCCAAATTGCACTCTAGACAATCACTGAAACTGTATACTATAGCTTATTGTCATAGCGAAGAATACATATCTAGTTATAAAATGATACCAGTTCGGTATCGGTAGCAACAAGCAAATTAGCTATTAGTTGGCTTGCCGAATAGCGAACTGGTATTGTTTTATAACTAGATATGCAGTCTTCGCTTGGATAATAAGCAATAGTATAGTGGTCGCTTGTCTGGAGTGCATTGGGCAGCTACTTGCGAACAATAATAAGCCTCCACCCCATTGGCTGTGGCAATTAGAACCAATTTTCAACCAGTGAGCTTGAATTATTGTACAGCTATACAATGTTTTGATACAGAACGATGGTCCGTCAACTGTACATTTTGAAACCTGAATTTAAGGACTGTAATCACAGGGTTTATGACATGACTTTATTCTGTATAGTATGGTTAGCCATTTCTGACATAATGTGGCTTAAGATGGTAAATAATCCCTATAAACCTTACAAGCTCTTATTTAAAAAATTAACAGCTTGTTAAAATGCAATTGTGGTTACAATGAAAACCAGCACGTGGTACCCCAGGACCAAGCTTGAGAACCATTGGCTGATACAAAATGATGCCATATGTTTTTCTGCCTTCAAGTAATTGATATACAGCTTTTAATTTGGTGATTAACAGTGACGTTTCTCTCCAGTCTCAAACTAATGACCCGAAAAGAAATATGAAAAAATCCTTTCGGGAAAAAACACTTCAAAATAATAATGTGGATGATTATTAATGTACACATTAAATGTTTTAGGTTAATTGTTTTGTTTTGTTGTTGCATTATATATGGGGAGGGGAGAGTGCGGAGAATGTGAACCATATCAAGCACTTTATTGTATTGTATGTAGTTACTATGGGATGAGGTTGAAATATAACATTGCTGTGAAATAAACTGATGGAACACAATTCTGGAAATTCAAAAAGCTGCCTTTATTTCCTGCTAAGCACCAGTTTATTTTAGGATGGCCTATTCGGTTATATATGCATTTTGAACACATTTAGTTCACTTTCTTGAAGTGCTTAATTTGCCATGTCAACTGTGAAAAGAAGCCTTTGAAGGAGTCGCAGGGTTTTGCTCCAACCCCGCCCAGCTAATACCGTCATAGGCTACTAGGCTAGGCTACCCCGCCCCTGTGGGATCATGAGCACAAAGGGACGCGGGACGTTATAGTTATCTTGTTTCTGTGACATCGGTGGTCGCTGATTGAACTGTTGGAAAAAATATGTAATAAAATCTCTTTCAACCATCGATTCCTCGTCTCATGCGTGCCGAACATAAAGGACAAATTGGGAACTTCGTTTTGGTTTCAAAGAGGTTAAGCAGGCTGACGTATCGGTTTCATTGAGCGACATCCGCTGGATCTGTTCACAGTCGGCAGCATACTGCTATAACATTTGTTGTTAAACTATGGCAATTGCACACGTGGCCACGGAATATGTTTTCTCAGATTTTTTGCTCAAAGAACCATCGGAGACAAAGTACAAAGGAGTGCGTCTAGATTTGGCTGTGGATAAAATAGTCACTTGTATTGCAGTCGGGTTGCCTTTGTTGCTAATCTCTCTCGCGTTTGCCCAGGAGGTGTCAGTAGGTGAGTAGCTATAGCGAACGTTAACGTTATAACTTCATAACAATCACGCTCAGATCATGTGTAGGCATTTCCTTTACACGTGATCGATTCAGCTGTTGACTTACTAGAGTGCTCATGATTATACGGAATAATTTTTAAAAAAAGCATAGGCGACTAGCCTTTTGCTAATGATGGTTACAATAACCATAGATTCCATGGGATAATTAAATAGCGGTAGTTGAATTTTTTTTTAATCATGAGATTTATGTGAATCAACCATGACCAGGCTGATCTCATTGTGCAGTAAAGACGGCTAGAGCATGTGGTAAACACGCCATAATCCTTCACTGACTCATATTACCCGCTTCTTCGAATGAGTTCAACAATCTGCTACAAATGCCTCTTTACTCCGTTCTGACTTCTTGTGTTGATGCCACAGGAAACAATGTCGCGTTATCATTCATTTCAGGTATCAGTCAACCCATTTATTAATTAGTTTCTACCTCCCTGCAATATACCTCCCTGCAATATAACGCCCTACGTGTGGTCAGAGCACTCCTCCTATAATTAAAACGGTCTACCCCGGTCTCAGCTGACTGCCAGTCAGTCGTGCAGGGAATGTGCACTTACTTTTTGCCTTTGTTGGTATCCGCTAATGAAATTGGGCAATGAATGAAATCATCTCTTCCAAAAAGATATGATTTCCCATGAACATGGATCATTTATTTATAATGTTGAAGTCTCTTATAGATTCATCCGCAGATTCCCGTCTCGATCAGACAGTAAGTTGGAATGGCTTGCCAGGAAAATTATATCGCTATTATTTATTTACCCCGCTTATCCTTTTCATGCATTACCTGACCGCATGTTGATCACATTCACCACGAAGACCACTAAATTCAAAATGCATTGTGATGATATCGTGGAGGATCTCAAGCTTAATGTGCTTCATTGTGAGATCAATACAAATAATGTCTATGTGATGCTGAAAATACGTCTTGAAAGGGAGGACTAGTTTTGTGTGTGTGTGTGTGTGTTATCTCAGTATGGAAGGGTTATCCTGAAAATGGCATTTTGGGTTTAGCAGTTTGGCTGAAATAGTTTCACCGCTGGCCTGTGAGGCTGTGGGTAGTGTTATCCATTGCTGACAAGACAATTGCAGCCTTATCTCTCTCGACACATTGCATTCACAAAGTCGGCCAGGGACGTTGACAGGAGTGCAAGGGAAAATGCTGCTCTCATATTCCTGCATAGCCATATCAAATCATCATGACAATGTAAATTGTTAGAAAGACGTTTCACCACTGGTGTTGAAGAGTCTGAAGTGATCACCAGGCTTGCGTCAAATGGCAAGCTCCCTCACTTCTGAGGAATATACTCTATATAGATTGACTAATGGTGACAAAGACAAATGTACTTTTTCCATATAACACGAGGATCCTTGTGGTTTTCGCACCCCAGAACAGAAGATAGATGAAACTTTCGGCCTGTAGCGTAGTGGTTAAGGTAAATGATTGGGACAAGGAAGGTCCATGGTTCTAATCCCTGGTGTAGCCACAATAAGATCCGCACAGCCATTGGGCCTTTGAGCAAGGCCCTTAACCCTGCATCGCTCCAGGGGAGGATTGTCTCCTGCTTAGTCTAATCAACTGTTCGTCGCTCTGGATAAGAGCGTCTGCCAAAATGCCAATAATGTAACTTGAACTGTGAAGTGCAGTTTCTGCGCATCTGTTTTGATCCGACTGTCCCCGTCGTTCTCTCGGTGCAATAGGAACCCAGATCACCTGCTTCTCTCCCACCAACTTCTCCTGGCGCCAGGCAGCCTATGTGGACTCCTTCTGCTGGGCGGCCGTGCAGGGCGTGTCGGGCGACGAGAACAACCACGCTCCTCTCTGGCTGCACAAGGTACGGGCTGGCCCTACATCCCCTGGGCATCCAGCGCAGGCTGTCTGCTTGGTGCTCGAGAGTCACAGTGGACTTGAATTGTGTCCTCAGGGAGCAAGAATCCATCCATCCATCCATCCATCCATCCATCCATCCATCCATCCATCCCATCCCATCCCATCCTGAACAGGGTCACTGGAGCCTAACCCAGCATACATTGGGCGAAAGGCAGGAATACACCCTGGACAGGTCGCCAGTCCATCGCAGGGCACACACACCATTCACTCACACACTCATACCTATGGGCAATTTAGACTCTCCAATCAGCCTAACCTGCATGTCTTTGGACTGTGGGAGGAAACCGGAGTACCCGGAGGAAACCCAGGCAGACACGGGGAGAACATGCAAACTCCACACAGAGAGGCCCCGGCCGACGGGGATTCGAACCCAGGACCTCCTTGCTGTGAGGCGGCAGTGCTACCCACTGCACCATCCGTGCCGCCCTGGAGCAAGAATAAGTTTAATAATATTATGACTGCCTGACAATTTAATGATAAGGATAAACGATCGTGGTGATTCCAGCCCACCTGAGTTTGCAGAACAGGCCACTGGGGAATTGAAACGGTCTCATCATTCAACAGCAAAGCTCCTTGCCTCGCAGCATGGCATGCGGGCAGATGGACAGAAACAGTGGGCATTTACTGTAGCAATCTGTTTCAGTCCGCGGTTGTTAGGCCCATTCCATTAACTCTGTTGGCTCAGGCACAGAGGCAATTAAATTAGATCAGCAGCTGTTACAAGTATGAGTTTTACAGTCCAGTCCAGGCATGCTCCAGAGCCATAAATAATCAGCGTTGCTATCTGAAATGTGGCCACCGATTGACACACCCGTGTATCAGTGAGCTCAAATATGCATCCCGGGCTTGTATTAGTGCTATTCACACAGAACTTAAATAACATTCATTTTTTAACTCATTCCTGTCTGTAAAAGGCCTAAATTAATTTTATTCATAAATTTATTCACAGATGGTTCAGCGGGTAAACACCATCACGACAAGTGAAAGCTGAGCTTGTAGCCTGGAGATTGCTAGTTTGAGTGTTGGTCGTGTGATTAGCTGGCTATAACTGGGAGTTTGCAGGGGCAAATAGCTGTATCCTATTATGTTAAAGTGGGCCTAGACTGGTTGTAGGATTCCTCAGGATACCATCACATAACCCGAAACCTCTTTGTTGCAAGCCCTTTTCCCTAATCATTATTTTACTCCACTGTCCAGAAAAATGTTGGTATGTTCATTGGTTTTGTGTCTTTTTGTTAAAGGTACAATAGGTCATTTCTGACTTCTAATGGTGAAGAGAGGAATAGCAGCAACAAACACCTTCAAAACACTGGTTATCCCTCCCCCTTCTCTGTAAACGTGCTGACGTTGAAACACCATTGGCTGTGGCAATTAGAACTAATTTTCAACCCATGAGCTTGAATTATTGTTCAGTTATACAATGTTTTGGTACAGAGTGTCGGGCTGTCAAACTGTATATTTTTAAACCCGAATTTAAGGACAAAAAACACTGGCAGAGGGTGAGTCAACATGTCAGTGAGCCTTTTCAGTGATAGGAAGGGATTTACAATGGTCTTGTAATAATGTTTTAACAAAAAAAATCTTACCTTTAAGCAAAGTATATTAAATTGAAAAAAGTAAGTAAATGACACATAAAGACCAGAACAAAATATTTAGGCCTTGGTGTTGCATTAAGTCATTAAATTGATTTGTAGTACTGCAAACCAGTGCTTTTGAAGCAGTTGGTCATCATAAGCTGCTGTATATTCAGGTTAATGGCTTCCTACATATGTTCATCTGGGTGGAGATTATTGAGCGCATTTTTTCAGATGCAATCCATCTGTTGCTTGGTAACTGGCCTATTTTGTTCTGGACCAGTGGTCCTCAACAACCAACTACTGTAGTTTGTGCTTATGACTCAGTTCAGTGAGCAGAGCAGATCCACAAACACAATGAATCCTGTATCTGACCATGACCTCATTTTAGCTCATTGCGTTGTGAGAGGCTGCCAATTATAAAAGAAAATGTGATTAGTGTATCAACTCAACTGCTGAGAGTCTCCACACATTCTTGCATAGAGTTTGTAATAATGAAGGCAAGGGCAACAGGTAGCCTATAATGTTGTTTGGTTATCTGAATCCGGCTCTTTGACGTGACCGCAGGGATAAAGGAATGAAGAATGACCTGTTTATTTAATGAGTGCATCGGTTCCAGTTGCCCTTCTTATGAGAAAATTAATCAAGACTGCCATGTTCCATTTCAAAGGAATCACTTTTTATTGGTGAACTTTCTGTTAACTTTGAATTTCAGTTGAGTCCCATGATCTGTTTTCAGTGGTGTTTTTGGCATAGAAATTCTGTTGGTGTACCAATCAGTTTGTCAAGCCTAGCAGTGACTACTGTGAGCCTCAACCTTGCTAGTTTGACAGTGTGATGAAACAGACGATCAGTCATTTCAGCAGGCTATACTTTATTACAGTAAAATATTAGGCTACCACAGAGAGTAAGAACAGCAAATTAATCATTAAATAGGCTATAAAATCAGCTCAATCTCCCTAATATTATGTGTAGGCTACGCCAACTACTTACCAAATTAATTTTACAATAACGTAGCAAACTACTTAGCTAGCATAGCATTTGCCCAATGTATGCTGGGATAGGCTCCAGCCCCCCTGCGACCCTGTTCAGGATAAGTGGGTTCAGATAATGGATGGATGGATTCAATGAAAGCCCAGCAGAAGGGATAGTGCAAGCAATGTTAATGTGTTTGTTTTCCCTGCTAATTTTCTTAATCTTACTTCCTGTGAAATTTACAAAACCACCGCGTGTCGCTCATCTAACTAAAATGTAGAAATGTGTAGTTTCAAAGTATTTGACAAAGTTTAAAAGTATTTGCCCTACCACATCCGCACGGAAGACCGCTGGAATCACTCTCGATTGAAATTGCGTTTTTTATCTTTTCCCGCACGGGTGTTACGGTTCTCAACCTCATTCTTGATGGCATGCGCGGAAGGGGTTCCCTGTCATATCGCAAGGGCTATGGGGCCAGCATTGAGCGACAATGAACAAATCTATCATCATTGTCTATAACATGATTCAATCTTTATGTCAGTCAGAGTGATACTAGTGTAGTGTCCAGCATCAAAACCTTCGAGAAGTGTATGCAGTCTGCATTCACTTTGAAAATATGAATTAAGAAGCTATTTCGCAGATAATATACAATTACAACCAGCGATAGACACGGTTAAAGCTACAGATGTGTTGAATATTTTCTCCATCTCCTCTTTTCCCTTCATCTGTAGTTCTTTCCCTATATCCTGCTGCTGGTGGCCATTCTGATGTACATCCCTGCCCTATTCTGGCGCTTCACCGCTGCGCCTCATCTCTTCTCCGACCTCAACTTCATCATGGAGGAGCTGGACCGCTCCTACAATCGAGCCATCAAGCTGGCCAAGAGCCTGGCGTCCAACCTGGACACCAGTGATGCACCTGCAGACTCCCAGAGGTAGGACCCAACACCGCTGTCCCTGAACGATTCAAAGGGCAGGGGTAAATGCAGTGGTTACTCTGGTTTTGGGCTGACCTGTTCATATTTGCCGCATTAAACGCGTATGAACTTTATTTAGGGATGGGGTCAGTGTGGACCTCTGGGATTTCCTTAATTCCCATGGAAAGTTTCCCCCCCTGAATATTCTTAAGATTTTGCAACCCTAACCCTAACCAGTGCACAATCAAGCCACTATCCTGAAAGATATTTGTGTCTTTAGCCCTGTAGGGAGGCATGTTAGCACTGGTTGTACTACCTGCAAGTGAGTGAAAGCCGAAATGAAACCCTGCAAGTGATAAATGTTGGCTTGACTGAGTGGCATGTGGAGGTATTAACTTTTGTACAGGTCTGTGGAATACTTCCCAAGATAAATCTCTTGGTCTGCATTTGTCCAAAGACTTACCATTTTCATGTGTGAAATAAAGCAACAAATTCAACCCCTCTCGGTTAAACATTTCTTGAATGCTCATTTTCCATAAGTTAAATATTTTTATTTGGTGGGGTGCGTGATTCTGAGGGGACCTCCAAAAAGCAGAGAGCTTCACATTAATGCATGAGTTCTGTGTGCCACAGCAGCGTCTTTGACCTGGCGGAAGGCTGCTTCAAGTACCCCTTAGTAGAGCAGTACCTCAAGACCAAGAGGGCCTCCCGAAGTCTCGTCGTCAAGTATCTCATCTGTCGCGCCCTGACCCTGGTCACCCTCCTGTTCGCCTGCCTTTACCTGGGCTACTACATCAACCTGGCCGCCGTCACGGACGAGTTCACCTGCAACATTCGCACGGGCATCCTCCATAACGCCACGGCCATCCCAGCCGCCATGCAGTGCAAGCTGGTCGCCGTGGGCGTCTTCCAGCTGCTCAGCTACATCAACCTGGTGGTCTACGCCCTGCTGGCCCCCGTCGTCCTGTACACCACGGTCATACCGGCGAGGCAGAGCTCCGTCTTCCTCAGGCCCTACGAGGCCCTGCCCACGTTCGGCACGCTGGACCTGACCACGTCCCTCTACGACGACCTCAGCATCTACCTCCTCTTCCTGGAGGAGAACCTGAGCGAGCTGAAGTCCTACAGGTGCCTGCAGGTGCTGCAGCTGATCCGGGAGCGCGGGGGGGAGGCCTTGGACACCATGTGCCTCCTCCGCACCCTGGGCCAGGTGAAGACTGACGTCGTGGACGCGAAGACGGCGGCCACAACGAAAGCAGAGCCCGGAGAGGAAGACGGCTCCACGGAGCTGAAAGGTGACCACCGTACGCTTCAACAGGCTTGGTGTTAGTAGGGGTGGTCTGTAGTGTAGTGGTTAAGGTACATGACTGGGACCCTCAAGGTCGGTGGTTCGACCCCCAGTGTAGCCACTATAAGGTCCGCACAGCCGTTGGGCCCTTGAGCAAGGCCCTTAAGCCTGCATTGCTCTAGGGCAGGGGTCGGCAAACCCTGGTCCTGGAGAGCCGCAGGGTGTGCTGGCTCCCAGGTGAGGTGAGTTAACTGTGTAATCAATTAAGTGCAGAGTAACAACGAAAGCCAGCACACCCTGCGGCTCTCCAGGACCAGGGTTGCCGACCCCTGCTCTAGGGGAAGATTGTCTCCTGCTTAGTCTACTCAACTGTACGTCGCTCTGGATAAGAGTCTGCCAAATGCCATTAATGTAATGTAATGTAATGTTTGTGTAGCTCTTACAGTAATCAATCAGGTTTTGACTCAAGTGGCTGAAATCATGCTTGTCTGCGCTTGACTGAGTAGATGGCAGATTGGAGCACAGGTGAAATATGAAGGGGCGAAGCATTAAAAAGAAAGAGTGATTTTCATTTTTGTACACTGTAAAATAAGTAACTGCCTGCCTACCTACTAAATATTTTCCCTGCAATGCAACACATACACTCAGTGAGCACTTAATTCGGTATTTATTAGACTTATTTTTTAGACTTGTTGGTTTTCTGCCGCTGTAGCCTATCCACTTAGAGTTAGGATGCATTGTGTGTTCAGAGATGCTCTTCTGCATCCCACTGTTGTAATATGTGGTTATTGGAATTACTGTCACCTTCCTGTCAGTTTTGACCAGTCTGGCCCTTCTCCTCTGATTTCTCTCATTAACAAGGCGTTTTTGGTTTTTCGCTCCATTATCAGGAATCATTCCACGGTAACTTAGATCACATTTCTTCCCCATTCTGACATTCGGTCAGCTGAACCTCTCGACCATGTCTGCATGTTTTTTATACATTTAGTTGCTGCCGATATGATTGGCTGATTAAATAAATATTTGCACGAACAAGCCGGTGTGCAGGTCTACCTAATGAAGTGGTTAGCGAGTGTAGGTTCAGGTACTCGGATGCACTGGATAGAACTTGATGTAAAAAAAAACCTCTTCTGCCCCCCCCAGACGTGTCCACCCTCTTACTGGAGGACGGGAAAGGCAAGGACGGGAAAGGCTGCGACGAGAAGGCAGTGCGCCAGAGAGTGATGTAACGTTCCCCCGGGTCACGCCAGTTGCCATGACGACACGTCGGGCAGAGCTCCGTGTGAACGCTGGCGTGTGTGGGAAGGACGGAGTGCTCCACCGGGACAGGAGGAGACTTGCGGGGGGGCACTGTCAACCCCTCCGCCGCTGTCTTTATGCAATACCTTTATGTCTAAAAACTGCTGTAGCCTAAAATGGCTGTGTGTCACTACCGTATCGCCATTCCCCCCTGTCTAACTCTTTGCGACATAGTTGTGCTTTTATTAACGCTAGACTACATGGGAGATGTTAGGCATATTGTTTACATACCTGTTTTTATATTATTTATTGTAATTGGTAAGGGCAGGTGGGAGATCTTGGTGAATTCTGTAGGGCGGCTAACTGGCAAGTCGCATGTGAGTTGCTGGTCCCATTGGTTGCTCACTCTGATTTCTCCCCGTCTGAATAAAGCAAAAAAGACAGACTGTCTACATGGCAGCAACAAAGAATTTGTGAGGTCAATAAAGATTGGTTGGACAGGTTGAATGCACTGAAGAAAACATTGCACTACACATATTCTCAGTTTCTGTCCATACAGTAGTTTGTGCAATTCATTTTTTTACATCAAAGTGTAACATTTATTTGAAAGAACACTGGCTTATAACTGAGCGTAGATATTTTGTATTCTAATTATTCTTGGCGAGCTCACCAGCATTTTTGTTTTTCAAATGCACTGCATTAGTATGTTACTCAGAGCATACATTCAGGTGTTCCAAGAAAACTGCCTTTGCCCTGTTAAATGCACTGGAATCCAAGCCATTTTCTTCCTTGTGTTAGTTTGGCACATTGCCATGCATGGTACGTATTTACTGTGTCTTTGGAAATTCATTTCAATATTCAATTATACATTATACAATTACTGAATTGTACAATTGTCACAAAAAGCATGTGTTTATTTTATTAAATGCTATTGAAAACTAGCGGAAGCTTGCTGATAATTTGATAATTTTCCCGTCCTTTCCAGTAGTAACTCAGGTAACAGGTCTGTTTTCTGTTCAGTTAAGGTCTGTCAAGAATTTGCTTGGAGAAATATTTAAAATGTTTCCTTTTCTCCATAGTTGGCTGGGCTAAAACTATTGCCGCCGACAAGTTACTGCTGTTTTTGATTAACTTGTTGGCAGAAGTATATCTGTACCAAAGACAATTTTAATACATCCACACTGCAACACACGTGTGTTTTATGGTCACTTTAATGAAGTGCAAAAAATACATTTGGTTATGAAATAGTGTTTGGAAAAAATGTATGCTGTATCGTAAAACTGTATGAATGTTTTGTGAATAACCAGATGAGACAAATTAAAATTTTTCAGTGTTACAGGATTATTGACTGTTTTATACTTTGTTTTACATTTGACATTTGTTTTCACACTCAAAATACCAGACTTGGTAAATGGTTGGCATTTATATAGGGCCTTTATCCAAAGCGCTGTACAATTGATGCATCTCATTCACCCATTCATGCACACACTCACACACCAACGGCGATTGGCTGCCATGCAAGGTACCAACCAGCTCGTCAGGAGCATTTAGGGGTTAGGTGTCTTGCTCAGGGACACTTCAACACAGCCCGGGCGGGGGATCGAACCGGCAACCCTCCGACTGCCAGACGACTGCTCTTACTGCCTATGAGCCAGGTCGCCCCCGAGACTTCCATTTCAAACGAAGCTATGACTAGGAGCAGAGTGCTTCTTCTTTTTCTTAGAAGAGAGCTGGATTTTGGAGAATAAAGGCAAGATGGCCTTTTTGTTGCAACAATTCTACTCTATATGCCGTTTTCCACTGGTCGTGTCTGGTGTGGCATTTTTGCCACGTATTGAAATATGATGCAAGCACAGGAACTTGCATGACGAATGTGAAAGAGCAAGGACCAAAAATCCAAAAAGCATCTTTAAAATGAGGTTTTAATATGTTGTTGTTATGTTGTTTTTATATAATTTTGTATATTGTGCCATCAGTTAAATAGTAAGGCTGGCTCTACAGTTGTAGATGGTAAAAAACAATGTGCTTAAAGACCTCTTCTGTATTGAGCTCATTGCTTCAAGGCCAGTGAACTTTTTAGGGAGAGAAAATTGGAAGACACATGTCTTCCCCTCAGGTATGCCAACCAGACTGGGATTGTTACTACTTTTTGTTGATACCTAATTTCCCAAACGTTTACAATTCAACTGGTCTCATGATCTTTTTCTGTTCTCCTAATTCCTCCTTGAGGGTTGCACATATGGTGCGGTGGGTAGCACTGCCGCCTCACAGCAAGGAGGTCCTGGGTTCTAATCCCCGTCGGCCGGGGCCTCTGTGTGTGGAGTTTGCATGTTCTCCCTGTGTTTGTGTGGGTTTCCTCCGGGTACTCCGGTTTCCTCCTACAGTCCAAAGACATGCAGGTTAGGCTGATTGGAGAGTCTAAATTCCGTGTGTTTGTGTGTCCGTTCATGTTCATTTCCACAGGCACCTCTATTTAGGACTGTGCACTTATCCAGGCTACTGCTTTTCAGAAGGATGAGACATATTTTGTTTTTAAATGATTACTTTGCATTTTAAGGTATGCACTGTTTTCATAGTGTAATCTGCTATTTTTGCAAAAACAAATCTGTAGTTAATTAATATTCCCACACTGTTCCCCTGATGCTCATTATAATTACAGACTGTACTACTGAACAACATGAAAAATGAAAAGGGAAGGAATCAGGAAAGCTCCCCTGTTGTTTTGGAGTTGTCTGGTTCTCACTGGAACCAATTCAATGGTTATTGTCAGGCATGGTGCCATTTCAAGCTTGGGTTCAGTTTTGCTCCGTAGTGCAATTACATAATCATGTCCCTAAACTGCGGACAATCAGTGAAGACGGGAGAGTTGTGTTTCTGCCCTTCAGCTCTGTTTACATTTTAATTGGTAACATATTCACGGTGTTCCAATTTTCCACAATCTTAAATTACTTAGGGCTTAAGGCTCAGCATTGTCTAATTTTTATGTTAATGTTTCAAACATTTTGATCAAGCATTGTTGTAAATGTTTAGCACACTCATCTGTAAGCAAACTAAGATTTCAATCAGTCTGTACTAGCAGTGGAAAACTTAATACAAATTGTGGCAGTCGTTCTAGAAGTGATATGAAAGTCATTCCACTTTTGACTAGATCACAGAGTAGTATGTCTATTAGAATATTAATGTACTTTTATCCATTACTATTAAATATATTCTGTTGGTCATGAAAATATGTTTTGGTAGGTTTATAATTATAATAAAATGTCCAATCTATGTGATGTCTTATCTGGATCATGTGTGCGTACTGACTAAATGATGTGATATATACTTATGTATGACTATGGTTGCATCATACAATAAAGCATGCATGGTACGGATCGAAGGTTAGTCTTGTGATTATTGTTTTATAATCTAACTAAATGCTAACCTAGAGAAACATCAATCCTCGTCTCACACTTGCGCAAAAAAAAAAGCACTTGGACGATGCCCAAACTTTTTGGGATAATATTCTATGGACATACGAGTAAAAAGTGGAACTTTTTGGATGACCGTTCCCATTATGGCAAATACAGCATTTCACAGAACATCATACAAAGTCAAACGTGGCGGTAGTGTGCTGGTGTGTGGATGCCTTACTGCCTCAGGACCTGGCCAACCTGCCATTATTGAAGGAACCGTAACGGCATTCTGCGCTACACCACAAAACTGGGTTATGCAGCAGGACAATGATCCAAAACAAAAAGAAAACTAAATTAAAGAAACCAAAGAAAGTTTCGGAGTGGCCTTGTCAGTCCTGAATTGACCCCAATGGACATGCTACTGAAGGGCCAGAAACAAACTGTTCAGCAGAGTGAGCCAACATCTACACCGATGTGAAAGACTGATTTCAAATTATGGGAAGCATTTGATTGCAGTTCTTGCTGCCAGGGGGTAAACCAGTTAAGTCACAAGGGTGATATGGGTGTTTCATTACAGTCCTTAAATTTAAGAGTGGGTGTTTTTAGCTCCCCAAGGCTTGACATGATAATAGGATAGTAATTAGCACTCTGAAAATGTACTTCTTTAGTATTGTGCCATAAAGCAACGGACAAAACAACAATGGTAGGATTTTACAAAAAAAGACATTTTATTCCAATGTTTCCACTTTCCACAAATAACAGAAATGCAAGTAAAACGACAAAGCAAATAATATACAGAGCAGTCTGGTCATATTCAGGGGAATTCCATGTCATATTTTCTGATGGGAGAAGACTTCCAAAATAAAAGAAACCACAGAAATTAATTTTTGAGCAGAGCTAAAAAACCAAACCATCATCAGAGGGAGACTTGTGGTCAAAATCTAATTTTATATGGTTGCAGGTAACTTCCATCCACGACGTATTTAGTGGTTCCTCTGTCCAGTAAACTACCAAAATGAATCCAATGATGACGGCTAAAACTCAGTTGTGAAACTTACTGCTCAGCGGAGTCATTTATTTTGTGAAAGTGACAGGTCCACAATTTTCTATTCTCAATTCTGACCATGAATTCAGTGACCCTTTTAGTCCAGACTCCACCGACGGACCAGACAGTGTGTGACATCACCACACCAGACCGTACCCGAGATCTTTATTTGACGTACTTCTCCATGAACTTCTTGTGAAACTCGGATCGCAGCGTGTCGTTGACGAAGCGCTTCTCCTTCCTCGAGTCGTCTACGCCCTTCGCACAGTTCTTGAACACCACATCATCGTCCCACCTGAGAGACACAAAACATCACTGAGTTCAGTTTGTGCCCAAGTGTGCACCATGCGCTCAAATCAAATTGCACTCAAGTAATTATATAATTTGGAAAGAAAAAACATTCTTCATGTATATTCACTGCACTCACAAACGCCTTGAACGTAAAAAACCATGGGACACACTAAGTATATGATAGAGCGCCCTGATTCTGGGTAACAGGGGGGAAAACACCCCGGTAAAACAGCAGAGATGTTGCATGCGTGTATAAAGTCACCTCCTCTTGACGCTGAAGGCCGTCTGGGTCTGCACAATCTGCTGCTGCTGCTGCTGCTGCTGCCCGGCCAGGTTGAGGAGCGGATTCCCGCTCAGAATGTTCTCCATGCGAATGCGTTCCTCCTCAGCCTTCTGCTCCCGCTCCTGCAAGACACAGCACAGCGAGTCTCTAACTGGGACACTATGTCATAGCGTAGTCTCTAACCGGGACACTATGTCATAGCGTAGTGGTAAAGGTACATGACTGGGACACGCAAGGTCGCTGGTTCGATCCCCGGTGTAGCCACAATGAGATCGGCACAGCGTGGGGGAAAGGCCCTTAACCCTGCATTGCTCCAGGGGAGCAACTGTACGTCACTCTGGATAAGAGCATCTGCCAAATGCCATTAATGTAATGTGATGTAAAACTGTAAGAACACGTACTGAATTAGATTCAGGTTTAAAAAGCCAGTGACTTTCTAATTAACAACACAACAGGCGCTTCTCTCCTGCCGTTGGTTTATCTGCAGAGGATCAGGGCACTGGATTGGAGGTGGTCACACCACATCGGGGGCTGGTGCGCTGCCTCTTACCTTGCGCTCCTGTTCTTCGGCGCGCTCCTTCTTTATCTTCTCAAGCTCTGCCAGCAGGGCAGCGGTGTCGTCATCATCACTGTCTTCATCAGAGTCATCCTCTTCATCATCCTGTCACAGGGCAGCAATACGGAATAAAACTTACATCACCTCTTTTTCTGTCTGGTCTTCATAGATTGGACTTTCATTGATTCTTATTTAAGCATAAAGAATGTTTTAAACATTAAATTTACCTCTTAGTCACGGTGATTAAGAGGTAAATTGAACGTTTAAAACATATTATTTATGCTTAAATAAGAATCATCACCACCACCACCACAGTAAAACTGACTAAATGCAATGCAGTGAGGGCACCTACATCAGTCAGGGGATCATCTGCGTCCAGGTTAGCCGCAGGAATCTGATCCAGTCGGGGCCTCTTTGAGGACGAGGATGACGAAGATGATGTGGTGTGTTCTGGGGGACGGTAGACAAAGAGTTCAACTCACTTCAAGACACAGAAACGTAACTTGAACGGCGAAATTAACAAGTAACCACATTCGTTACCACCACTTTTCCCCATGATAAATAGGGCCAGACTCCAAATTACATTTTGCACAACAATGTCCTTCATACAACAAATGCAGGGAACAACTCCGTGATCACACGCAACACTGGCAGAGGCATCTGAAAAGCTCACAGGAGTCACTGGAACGCAGGCCCAGTAAAAGTGCTCCAGAAAAAGACATGGAGAAGAATCTCACCCCGGGGTCCCCTCTCCCTGGTCTTATCCCGGACCGCAACACGCTCCCTCTCCTCCAGCTCGCGACGGAAGTCACGGGCGCGCACCTCCTCGGGGGCATCCTGGGTAGGTTGTCTGAGGATCGATGATAATAAACGTTTTTGGGCTTGGTACAGTACAGCAGCATGCACAGGCGCTGAAGTTTTTTAAAACTTATTTTTAGTACGGTTAAATAGTCCTTCCGAATCACAACAAACGTGAAGTCCGGAACATCTGATAACATGGACCTAAGGTGTGATTTCACACTGAGTATTCATTTCCTAGAAGTCTAGTAGCTTGATACAGCAGCTAAATCCTCATCACCTGTATTTTATCTTAGTGTGGCCCGGTAGATCTCGGCTGGAGTACTGCTTAGAGAGGGCGCTCAGGTCTCCTTCTCCTTTCCCCCTCCCACCCCTCGCCGGCTCGAACGTCGGTCTCGCCGCTGTGGTCATCCTTCCACAAGCTGGAAAAAAATTACAAGTAATTAACGACGGGGAAAACCTTCCGCTCGCAACAACGAAGCAGGATGTTGTTGAGTATTCATCACCAGGTAAAGCTTAGAGTAGCTAATGTAGCTAGCTTGCTAGCTAACGTTAACTATTTTGAAGTTTTAGCAAGCGAATAACATATCAAATGTACCGCCATTTCCTAAAATTACCTCAAATTAAATTAACACAACAAGCTGGATGTCACACTACTAGTAGTACTAGCTAGCTAACTAACGTTGGCTAGCTGGCGATGTTTGTCGCTAGCGTTATTATTCGTTTGATTGCCCGTTAGCTAAATTGGGCTACAAAAATGAACTCGAGAACCTCAAACCACAACGTTTACGTGTTTATTTAAATTTTATAGATATATTTTGTAACATGTCGGAACATCTACGCATAATAATTTAACTAGTAGCTACGCTTTACTTTACCTTCCTCAGCTGCGCGACCGTGATGCGCTAAAACTTCCCGACAACCCTTGCGACGACAGTGCTTATGGAAAGTTACTAAGGACAAACAGTCCTTTGTGTAAAGTGGCGCATTAAAAAACGCGGAGTGTCAGTTTGCGCTGCAGATTTGAGCAGTAGCCAATTGGTTGAAAAATATTGTACTATCATAAGAATATGTTATATTTATTGAATACAATCCTCTCCTATTTGTTGTGCTTCTCCAATGAATTGGGGAAACCTGACAGTGACTCCCTTGACCCTGGAAATGTGGGTTTTTTGGATGAATATTACCTTAATATTATATACCTATGGAACCTAATGGAGAATACTGTGGCATATATTTTATATCTGACTAAAAAGATAATGCACATGAATAAGTATATAAATGAATCTACTGAATAGCAAATGGGACACACACTATTATCAGTTAGAACCAATCAGAGCTTCCTGAATGTGAGGTGTCACTTTGCATTATTCCTGAAATTTCAGAACACTCCATTAAACAGACAACAAAACAGCAATCAGAAGTGTTTTTTATTGAATGCATATAGGAAGACAGTGAATTCTGAATAAGCAAACAACCAACATATTCAGTTTCAATTCATACCATTTAGATGCATTTGTTAATGAAATTGTAATTTAGCTGATTCTTTTATCAAAAGTGATATACAGTTGATTTGACTAAGCCTGGAGCAATGCGGGGTTAAGGGCCTTGCTCAAGGGCCCAACCCATCATGCAGATCGTATCATGGCTACACCAGAACTTGAACCATCCTTCTGGGTCCCAGTCATGTAAATTAGCCACTAGGCTACACGCTTTGTCTGACGCCAGCCTACATACTTCCATTATTCCAGCACATGAACAAAATAAACCCGATTGCCAGTTTCATTGTTCTGTATCCATAGAATGTTTCTAAAGCAGTCAAAGCTGAGTTTCCCATGTCACTTATGTTATTAAATTGTTATCATAAAGTTCCTTTTTTGCTGAGAACACCAAACACAAGTAAATACATTTATTTAAGATTTTTTCACTACTACCTCTGGTGCTGTAGTTGCCAGAACAAAATGTGTTTTGAAAAAGAAGAAAGAAAAATGATTAATTTTTGGAGCAAAAAAAGGTTGTTTCTCTTTAAACTTGAGAACAGAAGCCCTTTCTATTATAAAGGGCACTTCACCTCCACCTGTGCAAATACTAGACACATTCCTTCCCTGCATGGATATTGAAATCCTTGAGGGCAATAAACATTATTATGATTAAGTATGATTTTGAAATTTGGATTCCTGTTTAAATGAATACAGTATATGGCAATATTCATGTCCCTGCTGCTTCAAAGAGAAACATAATGTCATATTACCAGAGGAACTTGTCAATATATATTTGTATCATTTGGCACAGAACCTTTGATTGAAATTTTGGCATTTTTGCAGATAAATTGTGTCACAGACAAGACAAAAGAGCTGGATACACCCAAAAGAACCACCAGAAAAATGTCATCCAGATGTGATACCTGGATTGCCTAAATTTGGTTTAATGTTTTCTTACACCAGTATGGAGCAAACTATTACCTATAAGATATGATTGTCATTTGCAAGTCAATGGAAAAACATATATGCAAAAATATGATCCACTATGATCCAGTGCTGAGGAAAACGTGTATCCACTCTATCAAACTGAATCCCGTCTCAATTGAGAACGTGATATATGTGCAAAAAAAAGAGAAAAAATGGCATATTTAGATTTTTTAATCTGAGGTTAGTTTCTCCTGCAGTCTTGCTAGTTCTCAAACATAAGACAAAATAATGTGAATATTGCACATTAAAACAGACAGTACCTTATACAGCAAGAGAAGAGTTTCCACAAAAACAACAAAACTGTAGTCTCACTCAGTTCAGGCCTGCTCCATTGAAACCTACCCTGTTCAGTATTTCTTGGTTCAATTAAATTCTATCCAGTTCTACTTTGTTGACTATTATTGGTTATTGTTTTAAAATTGGGTATTTTTTGCTTCAGTTTCAGTTTCTCTCTCTGTCCAGTCTTTCTGAACTCTGTTCAGTTCTACACTGTTCACTATGATATACTTGGTTCTGTCTTACTCAATCCAATCGAGCTTTATTTAGCCTCGTCCTGCTCTTGCTTTTACAAGAATGCGGGTCAGATAATCAAAAAGCTTATTTAAAAGGCACCATGGTGATACGTTTGATACCTTTGCTTTGGTGAAACAGCAGTGACAGTTTCTAATTGTGGGTCTTTCCCCCCTACTTTCTTAAACAATATTTATTTTTATTCCAAGACATGCTGTACACCAGCTACTTCCTGGCTTGCCACATATTGAGTTGGAAACATATGGTATATTACCAATATACCTCATGTTTGTTAAAAAGTAAAAAGATTAGTGGCATATGCATTTACTGCGCTCATTGAATCCTGGGCGGTATTTCACAAAGCAGGCCGGGTTGGCTGGATATAAAACCGGGAGCCCTCTCAAACCTGGAAGATGGACTGAAGTAAAAACTGCTGTTTGGGGTTTTACCCAGTGCAGGACAAGTATCCAGCTAACTCGGTAATCCTGCTTTGTGAAATACCCTCCTGACCACGGTTTTATATCATCCTGCAGAAGCCACTTGACTTCATGGTGGAAACCGTGGAACAGGTACTAATCATGTCCGTTAAAAGCATGTTCCGCGCTAACAATTTCAGCATGACAAGCTGACAGCACATTGCACCGCTCTTGTACATGACCAGTTTTGACAACAGGTAAAAACTCTGAATACAGTATACAGAAATAAGAGTAGAAGGAAGCTAGTTTTTATCATTACCCCAGACACATTTGTTTCTGTTTTTATTTCAACTTTCTTTTTGAGCAGTGCTGAGTGATGTCGACTCGACTGACCGTGAACTGTCATTCAATAGAGAGATCTGGCAATGAGAACCATATTCCCCTTAAACCCTTCGTTTCATCCAAATGGGCCCACGGCAGGGAGGCTTAGTGTGGGCCAGCAGGTGAGATGTGTCCAGTCAGGTCATGTAATGGGTGATGGCTCGCAGGGCGTACAGAAGCTCCGCTTGCATCCGCGCCTCCATCAGCAGCAGGTTCACATGGACCTGCCAACGTGAACGAAGAAGGTTCAATTATTGTGAGACAGATACGAAATTATACACATTCAGCGCAGGCGTTCATTCGCACATATGCACCCCGTGCCGTCACCTTCTCAGAGTGACGAAACTGGCGCCAGTAGCTGTGGTACATGTGACAGGTGGTCCTCTCTGGGTAGCAGGTCACAGTCTTGATGTAGACCTTCAGACTGCGTTCCAGCAGCTGGTTCACCTCCCCATAGTTATAGTCGTCATACCTGGAGAAGGGAGGCGGTGGCATGACACAATTACATCTCAACCGCTTTCTTCCCAATGGAGAGAAAAGAGCACCCTTTCATGTGAAATCATGAAAACCCATGGGCTATCTCCAGGGGCGCATACATACTTTTTACTGATATAGAAGACCAGGGCATCAACGTTAGCAAAGGGTGATGCTAAGTGCGGATTGTGAGGCTGGATAAATATGTGATGTTATGAACAAATGGCTTTACTGGGATAAGGTGCGATGCCATGGGGAAGAGGAGGGGGAGAAAGATGAATACTGCAATGTTGAGAACATCAGGTCAGGTGAATGGATGAGAGACGATAAGGCGGTTTCTTACCTGATGCCGTACATACAGTGGACGTAGTTGAAGATGGCACGGCGGAGCGTGGTGGTGTCTACGTCCTCGTGGGTCGCCATATTATAGTATGTTAGGTTGCACACCGTCCTGAACTTATCGTCCAGCAGGACGCCAATGTCGGAGTACAGCCGGTTTACCAGAGAGAAGCCGTGGTCTTCCCAGGAGTAATCCTGTGGGGAAAACAGAGAGAGTGTGTGTGAGAGAGAGAAAAGCAGTGGTCAGGGCAGCAATGTGGGGCTGTCTACAGCAGTGTGGAGCAGTGGTCAGAGCAGCAGTGTGGAGCAGTGGTCAGAGCAGCAGCGTGGAGCAGTGGTCAGAGCAGCAGCGTGGAGCAGTGGTCAGAGCAGCAGTGTGGAGCAGTGGTCAGAGCAGCAGTGTGGAGCAGTGGTCAGAGCAGCAGTGTGGAGCAGTGGTCAGAGCAGCAGTGTGGAGCAGTGGTCAGAGCAGCAGTGTGGAGCAGTGGTCAGAGCAGCAGTGTGGAGCACTGACCAGACTGCTGATTCAGTTAAAAAACCGCCTCACCTGAGCTCGGAAAGTGGGCAGGTCATCCTCTCCATGCCTGGCAAAGTCCTGATAACGGAAGGTTGAATCCACCACAAACTGGGAGCCTTTTGATTTTGTCACCACCTCTTCCTTGAAATCTGAAGGTACCCAAAGGAGTACTCAATTAATTTCAAAATTTCTTCACCGACTATATTCATTATTAGTATTGTACTTCACATTCAGTTTTAGCAACTTATTTTACCTGCTAGACAACAAAATATGATCATTGTCTTATCACTACATCTAAAATATCCTTTCCATTAAACCCATCTTCTATTGAGCTGGGACAAAAATGTGGCAAAGTATGCAGTACCTCCTGAGCCCACAAGGAGGCTCTCTTTCTTCTCCCTCTCAAAGCGAGTGGCCATCTCCTCCTGGGAGGCCTCCTCTTCCTCCTGCTCTTCTTGAAGCCTCTTCATTCTGTCCATTAAGGCCTCCAGCTCACTGACTGAGTCTGTCATCTGAAGCGTGCCGCCAAGAGCAGCCGTTAGACCAACGCAACCGTATTATGTTCGCAAGTAACTGTGGCATTATACTTGGAAAGAGACATTGCTGTTGAGTTTTTTTTTTTTTATGTAAATGTTTGGCGGATTCATTGCCAGAAACAACATCATTCCATTAGGTCCATTATATCATGGCAAACTGTGCTGTCCAATCTAGAAGATTTGTCACATCTCAAAACAATCTGCATGGATAGATGGCTAGTTCTCTGGGTAAGGGGAAACATACTTTTATTGAATTTTTAAGTGAATAGCCCCTTTAACATTAAAGTATTAGCATTTAAAAATGCAAAACACGCATTATATATGACATCACTGTCTTTTCCTTTCATTACAATGCATCTAAATATCAATATATTTTGTGATAATGTAAAAAAAAAAAAAAAAACGTAACACTGTCTCTCCAGTATCAGTAAAAGCGCAATAATCCATGCTGCATTAGCCTCTCAAAACTGTCCCACCTGCACTTTGACTTCATCGAATGAGGTAAGGATTGATGACGCCGAAGTGGCATGACAGGCGGAAACGCCCCTCACTACGCTGGGGCTGACGTGATAGCCGCAGTCAGATTGCACAACAAGTTCGGGCAACGCGCGTTTTATTGACGGAAGAAAGGAAAAGCAACTGCTCAATGGAGTTCAACACTGTGACCATTCTGGGTAGCTCCATAAGACCACAGTTGCACCGGTATCGCTTCCGTCCGTGTAACATCTCACCTCGGGGCTGCCACAGAAGACCTCCTCTGGCTTCGGGCTGCAGCTGTCCGCCAGGTCGCAGCAGCAGCTGCCGAAGCGCTGGTCGTCTCTCTCCTCCTCCTCCTCTTCCTCTTCCTCCGGGTTGATGCCACTGCCCAACACGAAGCTGGCCAGGGCATGGAAGTGGGCCAGGAGGACCACGGCGTGGACCAGCTCAGTCAGGGACCAGCTGCTCTCCCCGGTCCTCACCAGACTCTGACAGCGGGAGAGACACAAAACGAGGAGATGGCGGTGTTACATATATTACACATTCAGAGCGTATGTGCATGCGAGTGTGTACCCGTGTGTCAATAAGGGCATGCATATGTGTATGGGGCGACATTGGCTCAGGCGGTAAGATCAGTCATTGTGCCCCTGAGCGAGACACCTAAGTGTCCCTGAGCAAGACACCTAAGTGTCCCTGAGCAAGACACCTAACCCCTAATGCTCCTGACGAGCTGGTTGGTGCCTTGCGTGGCAGCCAATCGCCATTGGTGTGTGAGTGGGTGAATGAGAAGCATCAATTGCACAGCGCTATATAAACGCCAGCCATTTACCATTTCACATATTAAGAGCGTATTTGCATGTGTGTGTGTGTGTACCCGAGGTGTGAATGAGGGCATGCTAACGTGTGTGTACGTGTGTATATGAGTAAACCTGAGTGTGTGTGTGTGTGTGTGGTACCTGGATGTGGTCCTTGGTGATGAGCCAGGGTCTGTGCGCGAGGATCTTGTTGATGTCGTTGAGGTTCCTCATCCTCTGGGGGGCGTACCGCAGGCCCCGCAGCCACTCCACTGGCCCTCCGACGCGGCAGAACTCCTGCACGTGCACCTCCACCAGGAAGGAGCACTGGTGCCGGGCCACTGCCTGGCGTGGGGAAAAGAGGCGTTAGGACCCGACCAGGACCGGCAGCGTAGCGGTTAAGGTACCTGAGTGGGACCCCGCAAGGTCGCTGGTTTGATTCCCTGGTGTGGCCCCAATAAGATCCGCACAGCCGTTGGGCCCTTGAGCAAGGCCCTTAACCCTGCATTGCTCCAGGGGAGGATTGTCTCCTGCTTAGTCTAAATTAACTGTAAGTCGCTTTGGATAAAAGTGTCAGCCAAATGACATGTAATGTAATGTCACAATGGCCTCACGCCACTATACCAGGAGAGGCCAACCCTGGCCCTGGGGAGCTGCAGGGTCTGCCGGTTTTAGTTTTTCACCTTAAATACAACAACCACTTTTGACCCAAGAAACGACGTGAGGTGAGATAACAGTGTAATCGATTAATTCAATACTGAGTAACAACAAAAACCAGCAGACCCTCTGCCTCTCCAGGATGGCCATGTCTACACTACACTTTACATTACTCAATTCCCAGGCAGAGACTTGCATATTCACATTCACTTATACTGTATAATCAATAGTAGACTAGGGTGCTGATTTGGACGCAGCCTGTGTTAGCGCTAGTGCATATTTACTTACTTAAGCCCATTGCTCCAGCGGGAGCATAGGCCATCGACAACTCTTCTCCATTGCGCCATATTCTGTCATACAGGGTAGCCTTTGGCGTAGTGGTTAAGGTAAAGGACTGGGACACACAAGGTCGGTGGTTCGATGCCCGGTGTAGCCACAATAAGATCCGCACAGCCATTGGGCCCTTGAGCAAGGCCCGTATCCCTGCATTGCTCCAGGGGAGGATCGTCTCCTGCTTAGTCTAATCAACTGCACGTCACTCTGGATAAGAGCGTCAGCCAAATGCCATTAATGTAATGTAATGTAATGTAATGTAATTCTGGGCAGTTCTCTGCAGCTGATTCCACCGCATGCCTCTTTTCTAGGCCTCTCTCTACCTCCAGCTTGTGTAACAGCCAAGACAAAAGGAACTCACCATAATGGCAATGTACTGGCGGTAGTGCAGGGGCAGAGGCCCGTCCATCCACAGAAGGTAGAAGTGGTTCTGCAGGAAGGACTGCAGGTATTGGGGGTGCAGGCCCATCACCTGGGTCAGGTGGTCCAGCCCTGTGCACGGGGAGTACGCCTCCACCAACAGCAGCTCGGTGCAGGGATCCATGGGCAGGGCCTCCAGGATCTGTTGGGGAGGGGCGATTATGGGAGAAAGGGGACATGGTTTGCCAGCTCTACTCTAGCAGCAAGGAAATGAGAATACAAGACAATTGCCATGAAAATAGCATTGGGAGGAACTAGGAAGGAATACCTCAATGTGAACCGAAAAGCCTTAAACACATATTGCTTTCACGCGGCTTGCAAAACGTATTCAATCTTTGCCCTCGTTTAAAGGAAGGCCCGAACTTTTATAGCATAGCCGAGTCAGCAAGTGGCTCAGCGAAAGAGTGACAGCACTTCCCACTGACCTCATCTTCAGGAATGAAGGCGCTGGGCCCCGTGGAGGAACACCGGGCTCTCAACGGCTCTTCCTGTTACAGACAAGACAGGAGGAGGCAGTGTGTCAAAAACACAGCATGGAAGTCATGTACACACACACACACGCACAACACAGCCTGCTTCATACACTATAGAGGAACTTTGACGGGGAAGCCATCGTCTACACATAGCGGACACAAAGGGGCCTGCATTTCTCAAAGTGATCTTTGGCGCTGACACTGGTCCCAGGCACTGATCGGGGTGCCCTGCGTACACCGACCGCTGACATCACTCAGTTTCGCTGGGTCACGTTCCCACACTAGGCAATGTCCACATTTCATAAGAAATTAAGGCAAATTTTGACAAAATCTCAATGTGGTCACATGTGATAATCAAATTATATTCAAGTAAAACATTTCTTGCATGGCTCCTGTTTCATGCATTTCAATGTATTCTTGGTGAAATGTTGAAATAAATTAACACGTTTTTCCTGTCTTGAAACTCATTTTTTCTCTTTTTCTATTATTATCTATTGTATTATTGATGCCGGTTCCCCGAACAACATTGACTGCCAGACCTGCCCTTTCTAATCCATCTTCCCTAATCCGGATGTTTTCACTTGCATTAGATTAGCTACGAGGACCTCACCATGATCATTGAAGTTTCTCTACACGAAGGAAACAAACTTTTTTATCTATTTTTTTTTTTTGTCAATGAAAAGCAGGGCCAAGTAATAACATGGTAAAGAGAGTGAGGGTGACGTCAAGCATCGGCTGCTGTACAGGGGTTTTGTGGGACACGATTAGCAAACGTGAGGGAGAGTAAATGAGTGGGCCAGTGCCTGTTCTAGCACAGCGTCGCGGAGACGCTGAGACAAGCTTTCTGTGTGTGTATATGATAAGCCGTGGGAGGTCGCCATTGAGGTACGCACTGCTCAGCTCAGAAAGGCCTCGAGTATCTCGGTGCGAGTTACACAACCCTGTTATCGTCCGCTTATTTATAGAGCGCCCTTTGCGCCCTTCATTAGATATTCACTAATTCACCTGTTGATTCCTTCAGTTGTTCATTAACTCTTAACTCTTCGGTCAATTATTCTGGAGGCTGATTAAACGATCGCTCGGGCCATTCACATAGATGATTGATCTGTTCATCAGGTGGACGGTTGTCAGCTATTGATTACTCATTCCTTGACCTGTGAGGCAACCGGGAGATAACAAGCAGGGATCAAAACAGTCACTGACTACTGTTTCAAATTGAATTAGTGTTGCACTTAGAGCAAGCACCTTTGAGTTCAGCTGAGCTGGGCCAGGATCTGTAGTGAGACCCAAGATAGGGAGTGTGTCGGGGGGATGGCTGTGGCCAGGGTGGAGCTGCAGCAGGATTCAGAGGCCGCGAGGCAGGGAACAGGCTCTGTAATTAACGTTTGTGCTCCCACCCTTTTTCGACAAAAATGACCTCTGTTTCCACTTTCAGCCAAACAGCCTGCGATATTTCCTGCGAGTCAGCGTCTCCTCTTAGTGACGGAGAATGGAAAGTGCCTCACCGTACGTTTGCACACGTAACGTAAAGGGTCACCTTTAACGGGTCACCACACATGCCCATGAAGCCATAATGAGTCACTGCTCTGTAATGTTCACTTGTGAGTACTGCAGCTAACGCATGTTCTCGTCTCTAATGCACTGGCCGGCAAGTATGTGACAATTCGCAGAAATTCAGACCATTACAGCACCACAGGCGTTATCGGTTAACCCCCAAAAATGTACTGAAGCCAAACCAGCAGGCACATGTTGCAGTATTTAAATTCACACCGCGCAGCACCACTGTTAAATACTCCAGCTACAAATGCACAGCAATGAAATCGAGTCTGAATCCAACGGTGAAGGTTTAAGCTTCAGATTTCACTCTGGTGTGTTCCACCATGCCCACTTCAGGGGATGACAGTGCAGCTGACGGTAGGTAAATGCACACCGCAGGTGCCTTATGGACAACACAGCCATTTGCTACGAAAATAACTAGGACTATGAATTGCCTGGGAAACTGGCACCAGGCAAATCAAGGCCCCAATCATCACCTCAGACATATTTTCAAAAAAACATTTAAGAGTTTATCCAAAGCAGGAGACAATCCTCCCCTGGAGCAATGCAGGGTTAAGGGCCTTGCTCAAGGGCCCAACCGCTGTGTGGACCTTATTGTGGCTACACCGGGGATCGAACCACCGACCCAGTCATGTACCTTAACCACGACGCTACAGGCCGCCCTGTACCGGGGAATGCAGTCTTGGGAGAAGCTGGATCTCTAAGGCTATAGAACTAGCTTGCTGGCTAGAGCAACAGTAGAACCTGCATGCTACATTACATTACATGTATTTACCAGTTGCTCTTCTCCTGAGTGGCTTACAATATAGTCGAAAAATAAATGCATTCACCTGATTAATATGAGCAATTAACCATCCTATTATGTTTGGGGTCAATTTGACCCCATTCAGTGACATCTCTTAAAACCAGATAACCTTTTTTTCATCTTGATACTATATGATTTTTAAAAAATTTATATTTTGGTGGGATTAAATAGTAAACATAATGCCATGTTTTCAGAAGTCCTGTACCAACTTTGCATGTGTTGTATGGGCTTATTTTGACCCTCTGCAACTGTATAAAATGTCAGAAAATACACAACCATTTAATCTCAGATTTCTTTGTGGTTGATTCTGGTGGAAAGTTTCCTATACTGGTGCCAAACTTTCACTTCCTCAGGCTCTAAGATTAGATGTTTCTCACAGATTTTTTCATATGTATGGATAAAAGGCTAGTAATTTGGGAGACAATAAAAAGGTGACACACAAAATGTCAAAACTTTTATTTAAACTGTTGGGGTCAATTCGACCCCAAACATGAAAGCGGTCACAAACTCTTAACACAATAGGAGGGTTAATAGTTCCAGACCTGGCTAATACTATTCCTGGACCAGCACGGATAAATATACAGTCAGCACTAGTGCAAATTAGCTCTTCTAATCAAAAAGCTGGCTGTTTTTTTTTCTTTTTAATTTGGTCTTTTAGTACATTTTGGAAGGCAGAAAAAGGAAGGGGCTGTGAGGAAAAATGAAAACACAGGATTCTCAAAGAATGTGCGCATGATTGAAAACATGGATAAAGAAGTGAGCATACCACAATCAACCGCAGCTGAAACTGCAAATGTTGAGGCAGACAGTAAAAACTCATTACTAACTAACAAATACTTATTTGCTTTATCACCCAGTACAGGAAAGCTAATCCGTCATTATTTTATGTTTTTCATAGTTTCAACACAGTTAGAATAATATAATAATAATATAATAATAATAAATAATTAATCATTAATATTTGTGTGCGGACAACTTGTTTGTTTGACACTCTTAGTACATTGACTTTGATAACTGAATGTAGTTAACAGATAAATGTTAACTCTTCCAAGACACTTGCTGGTTTCACATACTCAGCTGTGAATTAAAAACTCTGACAGTTTTGTTCCTTCCATTTGTGATTAAATTGAAGCAGACCACACAACAGAGCAGCAGTTAGGCACTCTCATCTTGAGCTGCTACGCCTTTGGAATGACCTCTGTTCCCCTCTCCAGCATCAATCAAATCAATGGGATTTTAGGTTTTGTTGCATTCAAACAGATAGCTGCTTGGTGGTCATGATGGAATATATTGATGCATTTTTTGTGCCTGTTTTTCTGAATATCCCCAGAACAGAAGACAAAGCTGATGCGTTACACCAGGGGTGTCAAACTCCAGTCCTTGAGGGCCGCAGTGTTTGCGGGTTTCTTTTGGTTTCCTTTCAATCAACTGTCATTTAAGGCCTTGAGAACAAGGTGTGTGGATTATTTAGCCAATCAATGACTTTAATGAACCACTGGTGCCAAGAACAACCCAAAAACCAGCAGACATTGCGGCCCTCCAGGACTGGAGCTTGACAACTGTGCATTAGATCTGTGCATTTATATTCTATTACTGACCTGAAGAACAGAGATATGAACTTTGTGATGACGCATTTACAGAGCTTGTAGAAATAAATGGATTCTGTGAGGTTTACCACATTCTTCCAGATAGCCAATCTGAGTGTCATGTACTTATCAGGAGTGTCAATCCTTAAGATTTCCCAAATTCTTAATGGGAATTCACAAACAGATCTAATGATGAGAGAAAGAGTTCATGAATAAGCTATCCATCACTGAAATGCTATCAAGCAAGCTTGTCTGAACCAATCAATATTTTTGCTGCCCACAAAACACAATGATTGGTTTAAGGGTCAATGACGTGCCATGTGAATTTGTCTGCAAGCAATACTTTTTATCCAGTTATAATTAATGCGTTTAAATTAATTAAAGTAAGCCTACTTGCTTTATCAAACAGCGTAACTGTTCATGTTAAACAATTATATTTTTGTTACTTTTACAGTGTGCTAAAATCTTATTTTGCACTAAGAATCAACCAAGAAAACATTATAAAATGTACTAAATCATCATTAAAAAGAAATTTACACTCCTGGCATAATTTAAGAAATTTTTCGAACAGCATATAAAAGAAGGATCAAGATAATTCTGTGTTAGATATAAACAATTACAGCAACTTTTGTCCACAAACATGGATTTTGTCAAATATCATTCAGCAACATGAAATTACCAGGCCATTTTAAGTCAATATTATGATAGATACAATATACGTCACTAACAGTTGTGTCAGTCATTCATTCCCAATTTTGTAAAAAATAATTTCACCTGTTTGCATTCTGGCACAAAGTGGCAAAGAATTGCCTGTTATTCAGGATAACTTCCAGGAAGTGGTTTAATGATGTTTTTATGGAGTAAATCTCACAAAATGTTTGCAAAGTACCAGCCAAATGACATGTAATATGCCAGATTCCCGATTAAACATTTTTTTAAAGGCCAAGGAGACACAACTTATACAACTTGTAAAAGCTTAACAAATTGCTGCGACTACATTTTATGTTTTCTTGAAATGACGTTTTTTAAATATATAATCGTATAAAAATGTCATTAAAAATGTGTCGCTATTCTCCACATTAACGCATTCTATAGGCCTACTTAACATTATTATTGAATTCTGGCAATGGCACATGATATTTTTTCTGTTGAGCACGAGCGGACTGAATGCGTTCGCAGTAGACGTATTTAATTTAAACGGCTGTCATGCGTCTTGGCAAGTCAAGATGTAACTTATCTTCCCTTATCAATAAAAACAGGAGAATACTGATAAGGCTGTAACGAAACATCACGGCCTCTATAATATTCTTATCCACTGCACTAGGCTATACAACTGTCATAAACATGGCACAACAAGTAGCTAAGTAGCGGAATATACCTTTTTTGTGCTGACTTTCCGACAGACGTTGCAGGTGCCGTGTGAGCTGGAAGAGTGGGAGTCGGTACTGCCATTCATTTTGATGCGTGATGAGTATTTTTTAGTTGTTGTTTTTTTTTTTTACCAGAGACGATTAATGAAATAGCATCCTCGGCTGGTAGTTGGGTTGTGGCTGTTTGGTGGTGGGGAGATCTTGTAGTTGCTGAGAACGAAGGCAATTGCTGAGAACCCGAGATGTTCTCCCTTCGCTCTCGCACCCCACACAACAACATCTTTCCGGGAGCGAGTTACCAACTTCAGTCCGCTCAAAGTCAGAGCACGCCCCTTTAGCCAATGGGACGATGTACAGGGCGGTGCTTACAGTGTTCCGTGGACTTTTGACATAATCCCCGCCGTGCTCGTAAAAAGCGATTGCTCTCGAGAGGTTCAGGTGGTGACGGTTGTTCTTGTCCCTTGGTCCCACCAGGGGTAGAGTGGGCAAAATCAGCCAGGGTTTGTCTGATTGACACACTCATCCCAACAATGCTCCAGACACCTCAAAAACAAGTTGTCCATAACATCTTCTTTTGATGTTAGCTCGTTCTTGTGTGGCCTGTAAATGGAGGCCAGTGGAAATGCACTTCAGATACCATTCTTCTGGCACACAAGTGCAGCATGAAAAACATATGTAGCCTATACTGAATAAACTGAGGTCCAAACAATATGTGTAAGAATATGACCACCCCCACAAATGAAAATAAATAAATATTGCTATTACAATATATATATATATATATATATATATATATATATATATATAATTCAGCAGGAATGATTCTCGAGAAGTCACAGCAGACAAAGGTTGAAGCTGCCTGTCCAAACCTCGATGTTCATAGGCGAAACTCTAAAGCATCTCTGCACCCGGAATGTTTCCCTCGGCAACAGCCTGATGTCAGCAGAAATGTAGTGTGGGACCAATCATAGGGTTACTACGCCTCAGCAATGGCTGATCAGTGAAACAAACAGCCTTCTCTGCACTTCTGCTGTCAACTTTATGTGCATGCTGTGCCTTTTCCTGAGTTTAGAGAAGTGAAAGTAATGAAAGAAAAAGTATGTCAGTGGTCTGCTGTGTTGAACGCTTCTGAACAGCCTTGTCAAAGTCAGCCGCTGATCTCTTTCAAAACCTTAATACAGAGTTTAATACTTAAACATTATGCAGCTTTAGATTGTGCTGGGAGTTGAACACTGGAGATAAACTGAAAGTAGCAGGAGTTTGCGACTGCCTGCAAAAACAGGAATCTATTGATATAGCAGCAAACTGGTTTTTAACACGTTGGCATGAACGGACAGAGGTGATTGTTGTGGTGCTGTGGTCTTGTTAGACTCTTTGCTAGTTCACAGAATTTTAGAAGCCTGGCTTTTTTAAAGAAAATCATCATTTTGATTGTATGGGAAAGCAATAAGTTATAGAACGCAGGCCTAAAGATGATGAATTAGTATATCATCTGTAAGTTGCTTTGGATAAAATCATCAGCCAAATGGCATGTAATATAATGGATGCTGAGTAATTGTAGCATTACTGCATTATCATGTGGATTGCTATTATACATATTGTCATTATCTTGATTTTGATTATCTCTGCTGATGGAGAACTCCTGATCTGCACAGCCGTTGGGCCCTTGAGCAAGGCCCTTAACCCTGCATTGCTCCTGGGGAGGATTGTCTCCTGCTTAGTCTAATCAACTGTAAGTCGCTCTGGATAAGAGCGTCTGCCAAATGCCATTAATGTAATGTAATGTAATCTTTGCCTCTGTCCAGTGTGTGGTTTTAGTGTGGTACTTTTTTTACTGTGCTATTGTGGCTCGCTTCTGCACAAATATTTTATGGTTTCTTGCTCAAAACAGCTGCTTTCACTCATTGAATTCTAATTGTACATAAGTTGCCAGCTATCCTTACTTGTCAATCCAAACACTTGTGAATATTCTGGTGAAAACATCTGACAAGTTGTGCATATTTTTACTTCTCATAACTGAGGGCTACATTTTGAGGGTTGGTTTTCACATAATTTCTTGAAATTATTAAGATAAGGAATTACATTTTGTTTTAGAAAACCATTATTTTGTTAATCTAAACTCCCAGGGGCCATTTGTTGTCAAGTATTTACTTACAACATGAAGCATCCCTACATGGTTAAATGTGAGGCAGGGAAGTGCTGCTGTACATTAAAGCCATGAAAGTCCCCGCAGTTCTGTGAACTGAAACACCAAAACATACACACGATAACATCACAGTGAAGTTACCTCTAAATTTTAAATGAAGGGCCCATGCTAAACACATAAATTCATAAATAATAACATCACACAGGCCACTGCTGTTCTCAGCTCTACCACTCCTACACACTTTGCTATAAATACATAACAAATAATTCACTGTAAGACAAACCCCCTTTTCATGGTTAATGCCACTCCCATCTCCCATCACTTTTCATGACCCATCATATGTCTATCTTGTCACCACCAGAAAAATATTTCTTCTATTTAAACCCACAGGCTATAACTCTGGTAAAGACAAACTGAGCTTTCAATTGTTTCAATTGTTGTTCAATAATTGCACTGGGAGGGCGATATTTGACCATGGACTTGATATCAGATACAGCATGTCCTTATTTCCTGGTCAATAATGTTCCCCAGTCAACAGATTACATTCACACACACACACACACACACACACACACACACACACACACACACACACACACACACACACACACACACACACACACACACACACACACACACACACACACACACACACACACACACACACACACACACACACACACACACACACTGTCCACTGTCTATTTTTTTTCCTCTTTTCTGCCTTGCAAATACAAAGCATGTCCATCTTTCAGATTATGTTGCCATTCTAGTAGTTGAGTTGACTTGCATTGCAATGACATTGCATTGGCTGGGAGTCTGGAGTTGAAAGGTTCAAATTGACTCATGCTGGCCAGGAATCTTTGGCTTCCCGCCGTAACAGTAATTATAAAATAATTATACAAAATAATCGAGGAGAACCACATATGAAATGGCATGAATAAAGTGCAAGCAAATGATCAGTTAGCTCTATTTCTGTAAAATTGTTATCTTTCTATTCTTATTTTGTTAAGTTCTCTGTTGCAGAAAATTATTTCCCCAAATACAGGTTGCACAATTATTGGCACCCCTGGTTTAATACTTTGTGCAAACACCCCTGGCAAAGATGACAGCCGTGAGTCTTTTCCTACCATGTGTGAAACGTTTAGAGAACACATTTGTTTTCTACTCCAGTGAAACGGGAAATGGTGGAATGACACAATATGGTTCCTTTAGACTGAGATTAACTATATTAAGTACAATTGTATTGACAAATTTCCCTTTTTTTGATTTTATTGACAGGGGTGCCAATAATTTTGCTTCCTTTGTGGTTTTCAGAAGAAATTATATTACTAAATAAAAAACATTGAAACAGGAGAATAAATGTATTGACATAAATGTATATAGCTTTCCCATATGTTTAAACATAACTTATAGTTAATTTTTCATGTTGTTTATTATACTGTATGCAGTCTTTTTAAAAAAATTTTTTATTAAGGGTGCCAATAATTCTGGAGCCCACTGTATATTCATGACATTGACCATTTCTAAATTAGATTCCTTCAGTGTGTTCATTAAATTGTAGCCATGAGCTTTATTACCTTGACAAAAGGGGGTAGGATTTGAAAGCAGATTTATGTTTTCGTTATTTTGTACAGGATGGGAGGTATAGAACTGATGGTTTGTTATCCAGGTGGACTTTCAGTGGATTCAAAAGAAATATAGTGAAGTGAAGAAAATATTGTTCATAGTTGCATAGATATCTTCAACCCCAAGTTCTGACAGAACGAGATGTTTTAAGAACGACTGAATACCTTGCATTACCATTAAATGATTGGTTCAATCCAACACTATACTTGAGTTGAACAAAAATCTGATTGAATTTAATCAAGTTCCCCCCCCCCCCTCTCTCTCTCTCTCTCTCTCTCTCTCTCTCTCTCTCTCTCTCTCTCTCAGTAATTATCCTTGGACCTTTACCTTCAGACCTGAGCACGCAGACAGTAACAGCCTATTATAAACCTTGCATAACTTTACGGCTCTTGTCCCGCTAATTACGGGTGCCAGTAATATCTTTGCACAGTAACGACAGTAAGGATAAATATTTATTGGAACGGCAGTTATCGCTTGTAGAATTACACTTTTCTACCTGAGGCTACAGAAAATGATGTTTGAATGAGTATTAAAAAACCTGAGGCATGCTAAATGTTCCATGCTCTGCTAAAATGCAGTTAATATCCCGTACCTGCGACACACGGACATCACCAAACCGTTGCATTCTTCTTTTGCGATGCTTTTCCATGCTTTTACTGCAGCCTCTTTCAGCTATTGTTTGTAACCCAATGCATGCTCGATTGGGTTAAGGTCGGGTTATTGACTTTTTCTCCCTCCTAAAGTCCTTTGTTGTGCTGGCAGTGTGTTTTGGATCATTGTCTTGCTGCATGATGAAGTTCCTCCCAATTAGCTTGGATGCATTTATCTGTAAGATGGCAGATATAATGTTTTTGTAGAGTTCTCAATTCATCCTGCTGCTACCATCATGAGTTACATCATCAATAAAGATGAGTGATTCCACTCCAGAAGCAGCCATGCAAGCCCAAGCCATGACACTTCCTCCACCGTGCTTCTCGGATTAGCGTGTATGTTTTGGATCATGAGAAAATCCCTTCTTTCTCCACACTTTGGCCTGTCCATCACTTTGGTGGAGATCACTTGGCCAATTCATAAAACTTTGTTCCAGACCTTTTGTGGCTCATCCCTGTGCTTTGTTGCGAATGGTAATCTCGCCTTCTGATTCTTACTACTGATGAGTGCTTTGCATCTTGTGGTATAGCCTCTATATTGCTGCTCTTTAAGTCTTCTCGACTGAGATACTTTCACCCTTGCCCTGTGGACTGACGGATGTTTTGGGATTTTCCTTCACAGCTTTTGTTTTCCTTGGTTGACCTGTTCGATGTTTGATGCACAGTATGCCAGCGATTTCTTCAGGACATTTCAAGTTGTTGTACAACATATCCCCAATGCTTGTGCAATGGCTGCGATCAATTTCCCCTTTTTTCTAAGCTTCAAAATGGCTTGCTCTCTGCTGTTCATGTTGGTTTATCTTTTCTAACACAAATGCAGTCTTCAAAGGCAAAACCCAAGCTGAAATTAGGATAATTTAGGATAATTTATCTCATGTATCTCATTGTTTTCAGTGAATAGCAAAAAAGCTATTGACTTTGCTGTTCCAATACGTCTGGAGGGACTGTATGCATGACCTCATTCTCTGATGCAATCAAGTTGTTTTCATTATTTTTGAAGCATTATCCTCATTGACTGTATAGGCAGTAAATATCAAATAGACACCGCACAAGATTAAAGGGTGTTTTCCTCTGTAGGAACACCACTGATTAATAGGCGCTAAAGGAAAACCTTGGCTGACCCACATACAATGACCTAAATCACCCCCATTGCCCTCATGGTTTGCTTACCCTGTTTTCTGTATTTTCTACACTCATAAATGAGCCTGGCCTTGAGTCTGTTATCGTAGATGGCAGCTTGCATAAACACGGTGTCACTGCAGGAGAGAGGACCGGGTAACTATGACAACACTGAAATTTAATGAAACTAAATTTGGGGATCATAAACATGTGCCCTAAAAGGTTGCCGTGTCTTTCGGTTTTCTGTACATTTGAGCTTCCAGATAGTTAGTCACTGAAGAGACCACACGCTTTGTTTCCAAGGCAATAATTGGCAGTGAATTGAAAGTAAATAACAAAAACCAGCAGACTGTGGCCCTTCCAGACCCATCCCTGGTTTAACTAGAACCGCTGCCCCAAATGAGACAAATTCTAGAGGGCAGCCAATAAAGGCCTTGATACCTTGATACATGGATTGCTTAGCCTCAAATCAACAACTTCAATAAACGACTTGTGTTGAAACACACCGAAAGCCAACACAGCGTCATCCTCCAGATCTAGATTCTGTGTCATGTATGATTGAACGAATGGCTATCGAAGTTGTTGCATTTAATACATTACCACCAGGGGGTTACGTATTTGCATAAGGGGGCAGCCAAATTTGAAAACCTGTAAAGATTACTATATTTGCACATAATTACCCAGATGATGTCTGGAGCGGTTTCATCTTATTTTACTAGTAAATGATGCAAATACCTTTATTTATAAATGATGCTACAGGTGAAGAACCAGAGGGCCTAGGGCAGAGGTGTCTTATCCTAAAAGGGCCGGCGTGGGTGCAGGTTTTTGTTGTAACACACCTGACATACTAATGAACTAATCGTGGTCTTTAATCAAGTAGAATCAGCTGTCTTAGTCCTGTGCTAAAACAACAACCTGCACACACACCGGCCCTTTCTGGATAAGATTGGACACCCCTGGCCAAGGGCCATCAGTGGCAAACACTGATGCTGTGCATATACCTTCAGGGAGCTTGCTTTACAGCCCTATCCATTGCAAAGTGAGGCTTGCCCCAGTTTCACCGAGTGTCAGCCAGAGTGATCCTGCCACCTAGTGGCAGATATATAAAAGTGACAAAGTGTTTAACTATCAATATACTTGCCGTCTTGCCCATCGCCAAGACAAATTATGAGGGCAAACCTTACAAGCAGATGTACCTTAGAATTAACAAGCATACAACATCTTCTGTGCAGTGAAGTTACATAATATATACATAGAATGCACTTGCAGCTGGTATGTCTGAGGTTCAGTGGAGATAAGCTGTGGTTACATCATTATAAATCCGAGCAACGGTATTACCAAAGGGCGCTAGCAGAGTAGACAGGTTAAAGCAGAACGCAATTTGCACTGCTCCAACACCAACGAAGCAACGGCAGAACACTGTGTTAATCAGTCGCATTAGAGGGCATTTGAATCATGTTTCATAGTTCACACCTGGGCATGCAAGCTGAAAACGTACTTTCAGTGAAAAGGGATAAATCAAGAGAGCAGTTAACCAGTACAAAATTAAACATTTTGTTAAATGAAGCTCTATAAAACGGGGCAAACAAAAACCATGGTAAATTGTATCGGTTCAAGGGCACTCAAGACAATGGGATTACTTACACATCCATAAAGAAAACAAGACTGCCTCATCTCTCATCGACGGCTCCGGGGGCTCCGACGCCGACCGTCGGTTTGGTGTGTCCGGGCCTTTATGGACATGCCACTGTCAAACAGCACTTTGATCGAGCGATGCGTGGACATTTTAACATAAATCTTCACAGTATCATTTCAATCACTTCTTCAGGTAGGTAAAGCACAAGTGTAAATCACAAAGATTATACGAGCGTAGCGCAGAACTGACAGTGTAGAACAGGGTGAATCATCTTCACTGGTGCAAAACATAAAATAGAAACAAGCTGGATCATTTCACCATGTTTAATATTTCTGAAACATCAGTTTTGAAAAGGAAAAAAAAGAAAAAGTACAAAAGTAGAGGTATGAGCCTGCTTTAGGTACAGCCCCATACTCCACATACCTGTAAAAAGTCAAGTAGATGTTTTTAAAAGTATATTGTTCGGTACGATAATTGCCTTACATATATTTACTAGGAACCGATACAAGTAACAAGTATTAAATACACAAAGGCCTTAACCGTCAAAATCTTTACACTTGATTCTGGAAATTCGTCTAAAAATGAGGGTACAGTAGATGAGACCACAGAGTCAGTCTTCCGGCGGAGAGTCATGCAGGGAAACGGTGCGTTCCACCACGGCCACGCGAGGGGTCCGCACCAAACCCTCCTCCTCCGCCACTCCGGCTCCACGCTTGCATACAGGATACCGTGAACACAGGCCCCCAGAGTCCGTTCACGGTCAGACCAATCAGAAACTCAGTTGTATACAATAGCTACTAAAAATGTGCAGTTGAAAACACAATGGAAAAAAATAAAAATAATAGAAATACAAATAAAAATGTGCATCAACATGCAGGATATGTGGAGGTGTATTAAAATGCAGAATAGCCTAGTAGGCAATAAAAATAAGTGTTCTGGAACCCGGGGTGTTGACAGATTCACCCACCCCCCCGTCTCAAGAGTCCACACCACCTCAAGCTTTCCTCACAGCGCAGCAAACATTTCTCCGGTCTGCAGAAGGAGCCTCAGAAAAGGGTGATGAGTGAATGAAAAAAATTATTTTTCACCGCAAAGTCACACTAGAGAAGGCTCCAACTCGACACCATGGTTTCATCAGCATGCTGTGACCGGGTACCACGTTACGCAACATCCCATCTGCAGACAAGAGCAAGAGCCTGCTTGATCACCGGAGTGAACGCGGTGTGGTGTGTGTGCGCGCGCGTGTGTGTGTGAGAGAGAGAAGAGAAAGCGAAAGAGAGAATAGGTGTAAAAGATGTGCCTGCGGTGAATGTGGGGGGGGGGGGGTATTAAAAGTATTCATGATTGAAGTTCATGTCTCCTGCAATTCTTTCAAATACAAAAAAAAAAAAAAACACTAATCAAAATGGAGGAAAGCAGTAAAAAAATAAATACGTTCTCAAGAGGGGTTCAGTGTTAAACAGAGAACCGTTTTTGCTCCGTTCAAGGTTGGTGTTTGGGGGAGGGTGGGTGGTTCGGGTGGAGGTACGGTCATGCCAGCGAGTTTACGACGACAGCAGTGAGCTCCCAGACTTGTCGAACTTCTTGCCTTTAGACAGGGCGGCCACTTGCTTCAGCAGCTCTCTGTTCTTGGTCTACGGCAGGAAGACGGGGAGGGGGGCACGTCACACCGAATCTCAACACAATCCGTCAGAACAGAAAGAATCACAATGCAGACGAACCCCACCCAAATTACACTCAGAGGGAGCGTTTCTCCCGTGACTCATTCCACTCTCTCTGACGCATCGTCTGTTAACCTCCACTTAACCGCGGTCGTCCCACTGAGAGCCAAAACCTTTGTCAAGGGATACCTGACTAAGAAAGGCAGCAGCAGCGCATAAAATTACAGACGATATAAAAACATGAAATGGAACATAATATCGTACATCCAAAGCAAATGAGGGGGAGAGTGACAGTACAAGAGAGAGGGAGAGAGAGAGCAGGAAAACAGCACACTGAACGAAGCAGACAGAGGAAAAACAAACAATCTTTTTCCATTTTACTGCGCCCCGGATCGACCGGCTGAATAGTTTAAACCCAAACGGGAGTAATCTGTAGAGGGGCTGTGGCCCCCCGAGTGCCTGGCCAATGTTCTCTGATCCCTTTTCCACCAGAACACAGGCCCGTGACCCCGTGTGGAGAGAGGCCTCCAGCACTGACCTGCTGCTGCTCCACCGCCTCCTTGTGCGCCTTCTCCATGTTGTTCATCTTCACTCTCATGTTGGACTCCTGGTACTGGAAGTCAGCCTTCAGCTCCGTCAGCTGGGAAGCAAGCCGGAAAAAAAATATTTTTAACGCGAGCCGCTTTCTGCTTTGGCAGGCGTGAGGCTCGGCTGGAGCATGCAAGGCCTTGGTGGAGATGATGCGCTCAATATGAAATGGGGGAGAAGAGGAATTTCTTTTTTTTTTCTTATAAAAAGTACAGTACAGGGTAGTGATTAACTGCACTGCATCATTATGACATTACATTAATGGCATTTGACAGACGCTCTTATCCCGAGCGATATACAGTTGATTAGACTAAGCAGGAGACAATCCTCCCCTGGAGCAATGCAGGGTTAAGGGCCTTGCTCAAGGGCCCAACGGCTGTGCGGATCTTATTGTGCTACATCGGGATTAGAACCACCAACCTTGTGGGTCGCAGTCATTTACCCTGACCACTACGCTACAGGCTGCGCTACAGGCCACATTGTGTCGTAGTCCTATTTACATTTAGCTGCCGTTAAAATGCATTTAGCCAAAGCGCCTTACAGTTGATTAGACTAAGCAGCTGACGGCTGTGATTTATGGTTACATCAGGGATCGAACCACCGACCTCGCGGGTCCCATTCATGTTCCCTAACCACTACTGTTTGGGGGATCGTCTTATCTTATTGAGCAGGAGCAGTGCCTGAGTTTTTGTGCCGTTTCACAGCATATTCATCACATACCTTCCTGTCCTTCTCCAGGATAGTTTGATCCCTCTGCTGAAGAAGTCTTTTCAAAGACATCACTTCCTCCTTCAACTGACTTATCAGGATGAAGTTGTCTGTCCCCCCAGAGTCCATGGACTGCGTGATGGAGCTGCTACAGACAAAGAAAGTGAAGGTGAGAAACCGAAAGGATGAAGAGAGGGAAGCCATGAAGGAGAACCGTCACCCAAACTTACACCACAACACTTCCACAACGTCACTGCCAAAAATCGACAACTTTCTCTTCAACAGGCCCAAGAGAAAACACACACCTGTCTCCATTTGACGGCTTTGAGTCCAGTTTGGGTTTCTTCTTTGGGGTGTCATTCTGTATCGAAGATGATTTATGGCTGAATAAAGAAAAAAAAAAATCGAAGATGCCAGTGATCAACCAAACAGGTGCCCGAGATAAGAGTGAAATTTTCTACCCATTTCAAGAATAAAGAGAATGTGAAAACATAGCAGAACTTAAAAAACAGCATGCAGAGCTCTAAAGCACAAAGTACCGTCTTGTTGATTGTGCAGGACTACAGCCCTCATAACTCAATCATTTCAAGAAACAAAATCCTCCCACACACAATTTACTCAGATTTGAATTATTGATGTTTCGGTCTGAGACCTCTCAAAAATATCTTACTTGAACACATGACAGATATGACACACTGCCATCCGGTTTGAGGTTTGTCACTGACACAATAGGCACTACATTATAATCCTGGCCCACATGCTGGAATATCTGATATTATTCATTAATTAATTCATTATCTTAACCCGCTTATCCTGAACAGGGTCGCAGGGGGGCTGGAGCCTATCTCAGCATACATTGGGCGAAAGGCAGGAATACACCCTGGACAGGTCGCCAGTCCATCACAGGGCACACACACCATTCACTCACACACTCATACCTACGGGCAATTTAGACTCGCCAATCAGCCTAACCTGCATGTCTTTGGACTGTGGGAGGAAACCGGAGTACCCGGAGGAAACCCACACGAACATGGGGAGAACATGCAAACTCCACACAGAGAGGCCCCGGCCGACAGGGATTCGAACCCAGGACCGCCTTGCTGTGAGGCGGCAGTGCTACCCACTGCACCATCCGTGCCGCCTCTGATATTATCTGAATGTGAATGCTGTCCCCCTACTGTAGAACAACAGCTAAAATGCCAATGTTCATGCAATGATGAAATACTTTTCAAAACACACTTCGCAAAATTTCATTTGCAAATACATGTCTCAAAGTAGTTTTCTAAAATCTATGCAAAACACTGCAATGTTGCGCAACTTATTTTTTTCTGACTAAACAAATAAAGGCTCTTGATCAAGAGGAAACAGGATTCAGTTAAATGGAGAAATGTCTATTTGTTTAAAGTATGTGTGATAATTCTCATTTAAAATTTGCCAACACTGCATTGAATAAATTATAGATTTAATCATCAAAATGCTTTTACTGTGGTACTTATTTTACACTGTACACAACAGTGACATTTCAGAGAGTGTACGCAGGGCAAGAATCAGGAAAGCGAAACGTTTGTGTTGTAAGGGCGAAAACTCTTAAGTGAAAAACAGTGTGACAGCACAGCCAGTTCCTCTTACCTGTGATTGGCCTGTTCCCTTGCGAACAGTCATTTTATGAACCACACGTGCATGTGTTAGGACTATTGTCATTGGCCATAAAAGTACTGGCAAAGACGAAAACACACTTGACAGGGAAAGAGGACCATTCTAAAAATGTTTTTAAACTTTTTCCATGGTACCATAGCAGGGGTACAAAAGCACATCGACTGTGGAGCAATTGTAACTACGGACATCTCGGCTGCTGCAGGCTCACCTCTGCTTCCACAGTCCTGGCTCCTGCTCCGGACTGAGGCTGCTACTGAGTCTGCAGCACACAGAACAGAACCAGGCACAACAATCACACACGTGCACACGCGCAACCACACAGGTTAAGCAGGAGCGTCGAGATATTTTTTTACCAAAAAAGCTAAAATCATGTTACATTTGAGATTAGACATTTGCTAAAGTACAGAGAATAGGCAGAGGTTCACAGATGAAGAAGTGTCAACATTCAGTTTGGTGACAAGGGTGAACTTCAGGGTTCCGGAAAAAAAAACACACAGAAAGTATTGGGGTTCGGGGAGTGTAGATCAAAGTAGCGACTAGGGCGGGGATGTCTACAACCTTGGTCTTGGAGAGGCACAGGTTCGTCTGGTTTTTGTTGTTACGCTACCCTTAAAAATCACACACCGTTAATTCACTTCACTTCACTACTTGGGTCAGAGTTGCTGATTCTAAAGGTGAAAACAAATACCAGCTCGTGGGGCTCTCCAGGACAAGGGTCGCAGAGCCCTGGACCAGAGAAAGAGCAGGGATAGGGGAAACAATAAAGAGGATTCAGGGAAAATGCCGAGTACACAGCGCAATCCAACGGGAGAAGGGCGTACTTGTTCTGCGAGCTGCTGTGCCGGTGTTGATGTGGGTGATGGTGATGATGGTTGTGATGGTGGTGGTGGTGTCTGGAGTGGTGCTCCTTCTCACTGAGGGAAGACGAGTTGGAGTGGGAGGAGCCCAGTCCCTTCCTCTGCTCCTTGGTCTTCTGCAGGACACGACGGTACGACAGCGTGCAGAGCCAACACAGCAGCTTCCCGTCCACCTAAGAACAACCGCAAATAAAGCGAATAAAGCTTACGTTACACGGCATTACATTCATGGCATTTGGCAGACGCTCTTATCCAGAGCGACGTACGGTTGATTAGACCAAGCAGGAGACATTCCTCCACTGGAGCAATGCAGGGTTTAAGGGCCTTGCTCAAGGGCCCGACGGCTGTGCGGATCTCATTGTGGCCACACCGGGGATAGAACCGGCGACCTTGCGTGTCCCAGTCGTGTACCTTAACCACTATGCTACAGGCCGCCAAGTGTGTACAACTTGTGCACTGGGATTACATATCTAACCGAAAGGCTTAATGGGAGGCTCATTGGGTAAAGGTACGACGATGAGGTGCAGGGGTGAGCCTGTGCCAGTGCCAACTGTGGCCAGTAGCTCTGTAGGCCAAAGCACAATTGTGTAGAGGGCCGCCCAGTGTATAAGTTCAGTCGGTGAGGCGTCCATGTTTCATCACTATCTAGCCACTCCCACTGGGCAATCGGGCACCCTGTGGACGGCATAGAAGGTGCATATGAATGGCACCCCTCCAGCTCCTTTTGGAGTAGAACTACAGTTGTCTACACCCTCTGAAATCACCAGTGGGGTTCATGCAGGCAGTTGCCAATTCCAAATTAGGCAGCAAATTTTTTTTTTTTTTTTAAGAAAAAAAAAAGGAAAATACCCAACTGGACACCCAAATGACCATTCAAGTGCACCAGTACCTTCCTCCTGCCCTCCTCCTTGCGGTCGAAGGCACACTGCTGCTTGCACTGCTCACAGGTTTGCGGGGGGCCATACTTCTTCTCAGAGTTGGTGCAACGCTGACACTTGGTGCCAATGAACGCCGCTATGATATTGCAGTATTGGCACGGCTTGGGCTGTGGAAAACAGGGATTATATCAAAAATAATCCCGACAGGCAGCTATCAACGAAGATCAATTAATTACTACACAGGACGCACAAAATTGGAGGAGCACTTAAAACTCGTCAGAGTCAATCACAGTTCCACCAGCCTGACAGTATGTTTGTGTGCGCGTGGTATACTGTATATGACGTAAGGAATAAATAAAATGTGCTTTTACCGTTCCGAACTGCTTGACATTCTGAGCGCACTTCTTGCAAATGGTGTTGGTTTTGCTGTTTAAAAGGAATAGAAAAATAGCTTAGAGCATTACACGACAGCTCGGTATTGGGTAAAGTATAACCACGCCAGAGAAGATTCTAATCACCCGGTCTTACCTCTCCTGCTGGAATTCGGACCGACAGTATGTACACTTCACCATAGGGTGTGCTATCCGACACTCCTGTATTGACACAAAACAAATGGGAACAAATGGGGAAAAAATGCTATCGTTCGTGAGTTCATCAAAAGCACGCGTCTACAGCAGCTTCTAAAATGTTCGCTTCATTTACAGAACGAGGAACCGTTTAAACGAATACAAAGCACAGGGAACGTTGTGATCACACATCCCCCACCGCACCAATACTTCACACTGCCATCACACTGCCATCACAGTGACTTGAGTTACTTGCTGAGATTATTTTGCTTCGTCTGTTTTTGCATTGTGTGGCTCACCCTCAATAGCATTATCAGCCAAGTTACATAATATCCATCAAGACATAGGACACCTCACGCACTACTGAAATGTCCTTGTATCCCGTTTTTGACGTTGAGAGGAAGAGTCAATGGGCCAACTAAAGCCAGACTACAGCCACTTCATAAAAAAAAAAAGATAATCGGCTAATTAAAATGGCTCAAACAAAATGTGAATTAGTCATATCTGTAGTTATATAAAACAGAATTTGCTCTAAAATGGCCATCTAGCCACACGTGTGCTTACCTACCCATCTAGGTGAGTTAGTAACACTAGCTGACATAATCTAGGCAACTAGCTAACAGTTCACTCGAATATTCAACAATAGCGATGTTTCCAACAGGTAAGTTACAATCGTAGACGGTGAATCAAGCTTAGTAATAGTAGATCGGTTAATCGCAAACACACGTTACTGTACTGAACTGTCGGGTGGTATTTGCACTTGTGGTCTCTGCTTTTGTGTTGTTGTGTTCACACTTCAAGTGAAAAGATTACATAACCTGCCGGAGCCCTTGGTTAGCTGGGCTAGCTAACATTTTAGCTAACGTTGTTGTGTCTGTGGGGCACCGTGAGTACAGGCACAGATGTACTTGAGGAAACACTCATCCCCGGCGCCGCGTGAAACACACACGGAGGTTCTCGTAACATTCACACGATTTTGTCTTTCGACACATTTCCAAACCTTGCACAGCTGCTGTCCTTGTGATAGCTCCTCAAACGGATATCGCTGATTGCACTTCGTACAGGCGTACAGGGCAGTTGTTGCCATTCTGATCGACAATAAAAAATAAAATAAAATGACTACGGCTAACCAACAAACTAGCTAGCAAGCTATATGTGCACGCTAAAAAAGACAGAAAATCTAAAAAAAATGTATCATCGAAATGCAGATGGATAATTCACTGGCAGTCTAAAACTGTATGGCTGAAAACATTTGTCTCATATCCTCAACATATTCCATTAAAATCGAAATCCAGTGTACAAAATAAGAGTTTTCACGTCTTCCCTGCTTTCTCCTTTTCTTTCCTTTTTCTATTTCTTTTTTCTTTTTGTTTCCGCGTCGTCAATCGCACCGGAAGGAAGCAGCTGAGAACCAATCACAGCTAATGACCGACAGGCGGGAAGTTACATTTTTGAATTATACACACCAATCAGAGTGAACTATGCTCCCTTTAAGAGTTGTATGGCCCAATTTCTTTCTTTTCTTGACATAAATTAGCCAACGTGGACGTCTTTACAATGCTCGACCTCCTTATGGGGAAAAAAAGAGACTAAATAAGATTTGTTGAAATCAGGTAAGTTTGAAGACCCACCCCCCAGAATATAATAGTCTCCATATATTCACTATATCTCCACTTTTATACATGCACTGTATGCATTTTTAAAATGCAGAAGTATTTGTTGGTCTACTTTTTTTTTTTTTACTATGCCACTGTATTCTATTAGCTGTCATCAAAAGGCAGATGATCCATCAAGTATAATTCTGCACTGTCCTCAAAAATTATACTCCTGTTTGCACCATAAATATGGCCATTAATAAATGAAATGGGGTGTACATTCTCATCCCAGAAATGAATGTCTGGATGGCACGGGATGCATGTTGTTCTGACTGACTGCAAGATTTGAGATAATGAGTCTCCCCCCTTCTGGACTATCCCATGAGATGATATAAATTGTGAGAAGGCTAGATTGCTAGGGCTGTGCAGGCATGCTGTATGTATGAAGTCTAGAACACTGTTCAAGTAAAGGACTTTCCGTCAATGTTACATCTGACCCCAAGTGCAGGACTTAGCCCTGTGTACTAATGTTACCAAAACCAGAAAATCCAGAATACATTTCTAATCACAGAACAACACATAACAATTAAGAAGGAACTGTTTTGTACTGAACAACTGAACCAGGCAAATTAATCAATCTGAAATGAAAATGTTTTCAAAATGGCTTTATTTAAGACATACGGTTGAACAAAATAACTATTCAACAACACCATTTAGGAATGGACATGTTAAGTGGAATAAAGAATGCTGGAATTCAGATAAAGTTTCCCTGGCACCTGGAGGGATGGCAACTCCGATGACAAACAGAGGAGTCTTAATACATCCCTGATGAATTCTGATTAAGGGTAAAAAAAACACGTATCTGGCCTTTTTTGTCCAACTGGGATCCAGTCAAAGATAAACAAGAAATGGCAACAAGAGTTTATGAATCCTTCCCAAGTATGCAAGTTCAGAATAAGAATAAACCTATGATTCTTGGCTATTATTCAGTCTGAGAGGGAGGAGGGAAACCTTGTAGCTGTGTAAAAGTGTAGCTTTCTAAAACAGTAGAAAATTATTGTCAGATTAGTTTGACATTTAGTCTGACATTAAGATTAACCATCTAACATACATTTAAAACCATATTAATTTGTTATACTGCCACACTCTTAATGTAAGTTATAGGTACAATATACTATGACTGCATATCTGTATTTTACTGGTTCAACTGAGACTGTAAGGTAGACTGAATATCTGGCTACTGAAACATATGCAGAATAACTTTTCTTCTCTACTATCTGTTAATAAATATGAGACTAGAGTTTAAATGCTGAGATTATATAAACAATTTATGAAACCCGACATGGTAAACACTGACACTGAAATTTTTTTTATACAGTACTTAAGGTTCTTCTGACCGAGCCATAAAAGCAAGTCACTTTCTATTGCAGAAGTAGTTATGTTGGTAATGTGAGGGTCACATTTACACATTTTAAATCATTTTGGAGAAAGGCCTACATTATTACAATACAAGCATTGCAGCCAGGCAACATTTTGGGGGTAACAAAAATGAAAAGTGCTGCAAAATGTATCATTGATTATGGTGGCAGTGGTGTATCGGCATCATTCTAGTTCTCTCTCGGTCCTTTAATCAATTTAAACACTTATTTTAAGCAACATACCATCATTACCAAATATAGTCCTAGCCTATGAATTTAAAAAAGCTGAGTTAGACTCATATTATTAACATTGTACTGACCTATACAGAACTGTGTGTGATTGGTGACCATAGGTCACATGGTATGGCAGCCAATTCCTTATATTGCTTGCCGTGCTCCCAGTTGCTTGCAACTTCTAGTTAATAATTATGATACATTTCCTCAGTGCAAAACAGCTAATCTATGCATCTTAGACTCCTTCAAAATGACTCTACAATGAGAGCATTTACATCTAAATAGCATTTTCTTGTGTAGTTCTCTCAGACCACGACGGTCAACTTATAAGGGTGGTGTGGGTGGGGAAAAATGCCTCTCTTTCCATGAGACATTTTTGAACCTGCCACACAGCCAATCTTCCCACTGATTGCACTGTGGGGTTTGCCAAAGACATTGTATTAACTGGCAAGATACTGCACTGTACTGCTTCCAGTTTCTGCCAAATAATTTGTATGACGTTTGCCCTCTGTATCTCGATTTGCATATATTAATGAGCAGTCGGGCCTGGAATGTATTTCTATTCAGAATGGATTCTCCATTACAAAGATTCTACTCATGTACTGCTAGCGAATATAATCGATCAAGCAGTAGACTCTCTCAGTGCAACTGGATATTCATGAGCACCTGCCTTCACCAGACCTGTACGGTGGCAAAGCAGGTACAGAACTCAATAGGAATGGGAACAAAATGTATTCCGGTGTGTCATAGTGTCAACCTCAAATCCAAGCATCTCACAGGTAAGGACAAACATGGTCCCATAACATTCTATCCTATTTGATTACGGATAAATATTCTGGAATTTTTCAGTAGTAGAAAATATCCATCTGAAAGGCGAAAAATGTGTGCACTTTTCAGCTGAAACCAACCTGACGAGGTGGTGGCCTGTAAATGACTTTAAATATGCAGAATAAAGCACACGCACACACACGGCTGACAGCTTTGAGCCTTTAGTCCCAGCTTCCACTATTACTATGGAAGAATAAATATTAGTAATACTACCAATGCATATATATGTATATACAGTGCCCTCCATAATGTTTGGGACAATTATGTCTTGTTGTTCCTCTGATTTGCCACAATTTTAGATCAGGGATCATGCAATTAACATGTGGACACTCAGATTTTATTAAAGCATATTTTTTATACATTTTGGTTTCACCATGTAGAAATTACAGCGGTGTTTATATATAGTCTCCCCATTTCCGGGCACCATAATGTTTGGGACACGTGGCTTCATAAGTGTTTGTAATTGGTGTGTTGAATTGCCTCCTTGACGCAGCTATAAGAGTTCTCAGCACCTAGTCCTTCCTCTAGTCTTTCAATCATCTTTGGAAACTATTATTGCTGTTTATCAACATGGGGACCAAAGTTGTGCCAATGAAAGTCAAAGGAGTTATTAGGAGATGGCTGAAGATGGAAACAAGAATAAAATAGTCGGCCAAACCTTAGGCTGACCAAAATGTCCGGAACATAATGAAGAAGATTGAGAGTGAGCATACTAATCGCAAAGTCTGGTAGGCCAAGGAAGAATTCTCTCCATAATAAATAGGGGGACTATGTATAAACACTGATGTAATTAAGAAAAAGGGAATTTTTATACAATGTGCATTTTTTCTATTACAAATATCAAATCAGAATACAGAGGCAAATAAATAAATGATGAATCTTTGTCCCAAACATTATTGAGGACAGTGTATATGGAAGTATTGGGTGGTGTTGTTATTATTATCATAACAACAACTAACTGCGTAATGAAGCTTAGGGTAAAGACTTTGCCTTACCTCTCACATCCACAGAGCTATCAGGAGTGAAACTACAGGCTACAGTGCCAGGCTTTCTGTGGCATTAAGTGAATGAACCTCGAGTTCAGACTTGCACTCTGGACGCAGGCTCTCTCGGAGCGGTGGGATTTCCGTCCCCATGATGGAAGGCAGAGGGGCTTCACCCTGAACGGTGCAGTCTTACTTGTCAGAGCAAATTTACGGAGGAGGTCCCCTGGGTGCCAGCCCCCCCCCTCCCCCTGTCCCTGTCCCGTCACACGAAGGTCTGCACGGGAGTGACGGAGCGCGTGGGAGACCCCGCCCTTTCGGAGGAGGACGAGAGCGAGCGATTGGTCACCTCCCGCTGCAGCTCCTCCACCCTCTTCTGTAGCTCCGCCCGCTTGGCTAGCAGCTCCTTGTATCGTTGGTGCAGGGGTTCCTGGTTAAAATAATAATAATAAACCAAGTAAAACCTCAGCATTGCTCAATAGCTTATTGTCAGTTAAAGGTACAATAGGTAAGATGCGTGTTAAAACATTGCTACAAGACCATTGTAAATCCCTTCCTATCACTGATGAAGGCTCACTGACATGTTGACTCACCCTCTGCCCGTGTTTATAGTCCTTAAATTCAGGTTTCAAAATATACAGTTGACGGCCCGACACCAAAACATTGTAGAACTGTACAATAATTCAAGCTCATTGGTTCTACTTGCCACAGCCAATGGCGTTTCAACGTCAGCGTGTTTACAGAGAAAGGGGAGGGATAAACAGCGTTGTGGTCTGAAGGCGTTTGTTGCTGCTATTCCTCTCTTGACCGTTAAGGAGTCCGAAATCACCTATAGTACCTTTGACACAGCTAGCCTGCCCGCTCGATTGACCGGACCACAGTTTGGGCTCACCTGGGGCCTCATGCGGGGGTTCCAGCGGATGTAATACCCCACCCAGAGCTCCAGGTGCCGCATGCTGACCACAGGGAAGAGCACGTGGTTGGAGTAGTTGACGTACAGGGGGTTGGTGAAATCATCCAGCTGGCTGTTTATGTAAGACCACAGCGCGACCGTCCTCTTTGGCAATTCCTGGAAAAACCGTAAAAAACAGGGCTGTAAAACGTGTTTTACAGTGTCTGATAAACAGGACAATATTTCAGCATGAAAAGAGAACAACCTTCTTGTAAAGCGCATGGTTGCCTTATAAACACGTAGGACAAGCTTTTTGTTTTTTTATTATGCAGTTTTGCAGTGGTATTATCTAGAACAGCATGCAAGCGGTTCAACAAGTAACAAGAGCTATCAAACAATATAAAATGTGATGCTTTAAATGAAATTGTTCAAAGTTTAATTGTCTGACTATTTAGCCTTGGGTTAGGCTTGTATTTAAAAAGTAGATCCACACATTTTGCAGGTAGTAAAGCAAAACTGCAAACATCTTGAACACATTATTAATATGAATATTCATATAATTAAATGTAATGCTAGTGTATAACAGGAGGAAGGTGCTCTTACATCCTTTACTCTATGCTGCTCGCTGTTACCCAGGAAGGTCCCGAAAAGGCAGCTGTAGAGGTGGTCCAAGATGGTGATCAAGAAGTACTCATTGAATTCAAAGGCTGCCGGGAACTACAAGCAAAAACATCCAAACACAAAAGTGCTTACAGCGTCACATAGCGTGTAAAGGGTTTGTGAAAAGCATCCCTGGTTGTGCCGTGGTGCCCTACCTGCCGGGTCATCTGCCACACGCAGTCAATGAACTGCACGAAGATGGGGGAGCGGTCCGCATCCGTGTGGTTCTTATCCCCATGGCCAATCCTCTGTAAGGGACAAGGTCACATGACAGATCTCACAGATGTTTGTGGTACCATATTGAATTGCTAGTATTGTTTTACTCAGTACAGTGACTGCACTAGATAATGGCTTACACCCTGCGGAAGGGGGGCCTCCTTAGACCAAAATAATTCCTTTTACAGTATAGCATATTATACTTACCGAAAGACCATGAACATAATTCCATTTACAAACACTGCAGACAGCATTGCCATTAAGTGTTTTGATTTTGGTTTTGTTTGAAAAACAGAAGGGTTTCAACTGGATAATTATATAATGTGTCTTATTTGCTGCAACATAACCATGGTTATGACAGGGAAAAAGAAACACAAATCCACTAAATAAATAAATAAAAAATAAATCACATCGACTCACTGAACACAAAGGTAAAGAGATGACTAAAAGTAACTAAAACTGACAAGGACTGTTGGAGAAGGTCAAATTACACACCAACAGGAAATGGGAAGCAGCCTATGACTTATGGAAACGCTCACGTGACCTAAAACAGGAAGCAGTGAGCTGCCAAGGTCGGTTAGGTGCGGTGACATCAGGAAGTGGCGGGCTGTGGGTAAAGGGAGGCGTACCAGTTGGAAGCGATGGCCGAAGCTCAGCCACTCTTTCTCCAGGAGGACCTGGAAGCCGCGCACGGTGCGGAAGTAGCCGTCCAGCATCAGCATGGCGAGGGACGTGAGCTGTGCCGTGCGGTCCCAGCCGTCGCTGCAGTGCACCACCGCCGACGTCTTCCCGGACTCCACCTTGTCTGCGATACGCAGCGCCCCCGCCAGGATCAGCTACACGGGGGGCAGACCGGTTAGCTAACCAGGCAAAACTTTGGGAAGTTTCGAGTTCTTTTAAAACTAGCCGAAAAACTGCCCCTTCATTTTCAAGCATCAAGTCATTACATTACATTGCATTGCATGTCATTTGGCTGGCGCTTTTATCCGAAGCGACTGACAGTTGATTAGACTAAGCAGGAGACAATCCTCCCCTGGAGCAATGCAGGGTTAAGGGCCTTGCTCAAGGGCCCAACGGCTGTGCGGATCTTATAGTGGCTACAGGCCGCCCTGTTAACAATGTTAAATCAGTAAACTGTTGTCTTTTCTCCCCAGTACAAAATCAGCCACTAATAACAGAATTAATCTCCTCCCCTTTCTTCTTGTGCTCCTCCTTATCCCTCCCAAGCCCATCTGCCCTCACCTTTATGTGTTCTAACCAATGGGTGGACTCCAGGTTTGACAGCCAATGGGATTCCTCAATGTTAGGGTACACCACTTCCTTCAGCTTTCGCAGTGACTCACGCATCACATGGATGTTGTGTATGTCCAGGAATACCAGTTCTGCATTCTGATATGCATCCTCGCTCTCATACCCACCCCCTTTCATCTGCAAGAGGTTTACATTACATTACATTATTGGCATTTGGCAGACACTCTTATCCAGAGCGAAGTACAGTTGATTAGACAATCAGGAGACAATCCTCCCCTGGAGCAATGCAGGGTTAAGGGCCTTGCTCAAGGGCCCAATGGCTATGCGGATCTTATTGTGGCTACAGCGGGGCTTGAACCACCAACCTTCTGGGTCCCAGTCATGTACCTTAGTCACTAGGCTACAGGCTGCCCAAAGCAACCAGGTTTCCCCTGAGGTTCCGACACAACAAATAAATAACTTCTGACAATGTGTAAACCATGTCTACACATGCATTAGCCTACATGCACACAGCTGGCCATACTCAAACAAATGTTGAAGTATAAAAGGAAAGAACAGCTGGGGAACTTGCCTTGTTTGCTGCAGCATTGACACTGGGCCTTGCATCAAAGATGAAGAGCTTGTGGGACTGGGCATTAGCGTCCATGATGGCCTGCAGGTACTTCTCGTCCTCCTTGCTACGTTTGCCATTGACGCCCACCATGGGCTGGCTGCAGCGTGTCACTGTGGCCTGGCTCTCTGGGTGGATCCAGGAGAGCACCTGGGGACCAGGGAAAAACCCTCAGTCACATGACCGATACTGTTCCTGACAGGGGAGGAGCCACTGCCCCACAGGCCAAGAAGATGTAACGTAAAAAAAAAAATGGCACTGTACCCAACTGCGTGAGTGTAAATATCTGGAGTGGGCACTTACTGGAATTCTACCCTTGGCTCTGAAGGCTGCCACCCTCTTCAGCTCCTCATCAGGAATGTTCACAGGCACCACCAGGGTGGCAGGGTAGGTGTCACACAACTCATACTGGTCATTTACCTTGGTGATTCTCCAGCTTTCATTGGGTAGGCCCTGCCATAGCAACCACACACATAGCACGAGCAAATCCCTCAGAATGTGCGCACACACACACATGCTTTCAGGACCTTACATGCACACATGGTGAAAACCTCTAAAAACACCACCCTCAAGGCGACACTGTGCCACACAGATTATACAAAAGCAGCATGCTTAACACCACAGAATATCAGGGGAAAAAGGGGAGGGGAGGCCAGAGGTATGCTCACCTGTCTCTTGTATTCTGAGAGAGCATCATATACCTTCCAGCCGTTCTCTGGGAAAACCTGCCCATATTCAAAGGCAAATATTTGCTGGAACACAAACCAAAACAAGAATGAGTAGCAGAACACAACAGGGTAAACGTTAGCCACAGAGGAACAACCACGGAGGTGTCTTACCATGCCATTGGAGACAGGGAATGCATATTTCATCAAAACCTCAAATATGGACTTTTTAAGTGAGTCTTCTGGCTGTTTATGTGCAAAACGAAGATTCCGGACATCCTGAGAAGAGAGAGTTTGACTGGTTACATGACAAAATAAGTGCATCAGCACATGCTGTCAATCTGTGAGGGGTTTTGTTTAACATTGTGACTGTTTGAAAAATAGTTTTAATATTCCTGACAACATGGCAGTACTAGCAGAAATGAAGCCTCCAGATCAGGCTCTGGTATCAGTCAGGGTCATAAAGTTGAGATCTTTTGGTCTTGAAACTTCAGTTTCAAGCAAAAAACAGTTGAATCTTGAACTATCAGAGCATGACTGACAGGTTCTCCATATAAAGACAGTCTGACGTTACCCATGCTCACCTTGCACACCAGACCGTAGGACACCTCTCCACGGCTCGAGGCACCGCCAATCTTCTCTACCCGACTGATCACACCCAGAGGAATGTCCAGGACAAAGGCCGGGTCCTGGGAACCCAGACAGCGTTCATCAAAACCGGCCTTTGATACCAATACAATTCAATCCATACAAAAAGCATTTATAAAAAGTAATATCCTTAAGACCAAATTTAGACAGCTGATGTCATAAGCATACCCTGTCCGTGCATTTGAAGAATAGTCTGTAGTTGGTGACTGTCACAGTCCCTCTGATGGCACCAAGAAAGGGGCAGATATAAGTGACCTCTTTGGCTGTTCAGAAGGAAAAAAAAACTTGGAAGGCAGTACTGCAATTTCACTTATGTTTAATGTAGGCAGGAAGTTCCCTTCTGCAGCACCGAGCACCAAGCACTGCTCAGACAGTAAAACTGCAGCACCTAAACTGTCAAATGACAGCACATGTACGTAGCTCTGGATAAAAGCGTCTGCCAAATGCCATTAATGTAATGTAATGTAATGAACTGTAATGTAATGTAATGTAATGTAATGTAATGAGTCCACTGGATGACTTACCTGTGTCCTGAACAGTCTCCTTTGGAAGCAATTGCGGTTCTTCTTGAGCAAGTTTATTAGCATCCCTAATGAACTAGAGAACAAAAAGTATTCACCCACAAAGCCAATAAACACACTTATACAGCTTAAAGTAACATCACATAACCACACTGAAGGGGCCTCTGAAAAGTTATTAAGGCACAGCACTTTTAGGCATCTCACTTTTGCTCACAAATTTTTTTTTTTTGAATTCCATAAAACACTACCTTGGCATCTCCTTTAGTCCTGCTCTGTGGAAGAAAGAAAGAACAGTGACATTCAGGATAACCATAACAATAATGGATGGTCAATTCGTCTTATTACTGCAGTTAGATGTTGCCCTTTCTAATGTTTAGTGATGCTGATGGCTAGGTACCCACCCGTAGCTCCGGGGAGAACTCTGTGGAAGTAGACACAGAGTCTGATGAGAAAGCGGAGGGGGCCTTGGCGTGCGACGATCGGTCAGATCGAGAGGTGGAAGTACTACACGGACGATTTGAACAAGGACATATCAGGTGGTAAAATGACAGTAAACTGTCGCTAAACAACACAACACCACCAACACATATGGCAGAAGAACATTGGTCCAATGCAGGGACATCCCATCTTTTTTTCTTTATCCCAGGACTAAGACGCTTGATTTTACTTATTCGTTTGGTCGTTTGATTCGTTTGAAAACTACGATTCGGTAATTCGTTGAAAATTCGTCATGGGCTAAAATAAATACTTGCGCCCACATCGAACCTTTCCTGGAAAATCTGACACCCCTATTGTAGTGGTATATTAAAACTATTATCTGCAACAAAATGATACAGTTCGCTAACAATGTTAGACAGTTAACCAGCTGACAAACGAGACCGAATTATTTTATCTAGGCTACAATAGCTCGTCTATTTCCACTCTAAACTCCTCGAGTAACGTTAGTCAACATTACAGAGAAACGATGTTATAGCTAGCCTAACTAGCTAATACAGCTAGCCTAACACAACTTAGCCTAACGACGTTACTGTGAAATTAAATGACCGGTTAGGCTAGCTCACAAGTATACGACTCGTCACCTAACGATACATCACGCGTTCACTGACATTAGCCTAACTTTACGCATTCAAAGTTAATTCAAGTAACTGGAAACAATGTCTGTATTGTGTTCATGGTGTTCCGCGTTTCGAAAGAATGTGAATAGCAAAACCAAAACCTATGTAATCCATCAGCTACCTTGCTACTCATTTTTAACTATCTGGGAAGTTGGATCTGTGGCTAGCTAATCAGAATGCTCGACAAACTAGGTATACATCTTGAGGTTTTTCTTCTTAGAGATTCTTCACATTTAATGCTAGTACAAGAAACGAATCACAGTAAACGAGTTTCTTCGAACCCCTGTTGATAAACTTTAAGCCAACTAAGTTAGCGAGCTAGTGCTATAGCCAAATACTACAAGCGAGCTAAACCCCACCTGGACAGCGAATCCACACTTGGCTGTCTGGAAGAGGACTGTTTCGACCCAAGACTGTCAATGCTTCCACTCTTCTCCATTTTTAACACTCCAGTCCAGTTTCCAGTTTCAGGTATCCCAGCAATGTGCGGTGTGAACAGATAGCAACTGTATAAAAACCGTTTCGATTCCAAACAGTGGGGCACTGGTCTAATCAGGGACAGGAAGCTGCCATCTTTTCCCAGCGTTCCCGATTAACAGGGGTGTGGTTTGTTTTCGTCCTGTTCCAGCTTTGTGGGGGGCACAACGGATGCAACTGTACAAACAGATCTTGTATCATCGACAGTAAAAGAAAACCACCGATAAACCCTTCCAATTTATGTAGGAGGCGTTTAATCCAAGCTCACCAGAGGATTGTTTTTCTGTTTTTCCTCATTTCAAGAAACCATGGACATCCCCTTGCAAATAACCTTAATCGTGCTGTGGTAACCGCTGGATTGTTTTAGCACACATACACACATGAATTAATCATGACGGAGGACAGGATACTAAGTAACATAATGACACATATGCAATGAGCTACATAGGTCTACTTATCTGAACTTCATCATGGCTCTTCTTTATCAACCTTAGATACTAAATGAGTCATGGTCATCAGGCCCAGAGCTTTAAACATGCATGGCAGCAATTATCTACAAGACAGTCGTCACTATTAAAACTGAGATCAATTGTCGTAACGTCTTAGCATTGTCATTATCACTCTGCACAATAAATACTGTTAAAATAATTAGTATAGTAGATCCTTTTTGTGGGAATTGTGGATCACCTAACAACTTCATGAAGCCTGGGGCCAGCACCCCCAACCCATCTGATTGAGGAAGGGCAACTAGTGGCGCCAGAAGTTAACTTCAAATTACAACTAAGATATTTGTGTGAATTGTGTGAAAACATGTTGTGGTTTTTCACACTTGATCAGGTCAACTTTGTTATTTTTTTAAACCAAAGTTTTGTCTCTCTTCTTGCTTGGAGGGCAGTTATGGCAAGCAGTTTTAACATTTAATCATTTTTCTTGACATCAAAATCTTGATATCAGAGAGGAAAGATTGTTTTTAGCTAGGAAGTATGTAGGCTAGTTGGTTAGCTATCAGCTAGTGAGCCAGTATAGTACTAGCAAGCATCAGTAATCAGGACACCCTACCAAACCAAACCCATAGAATGATGCATTTGCTACAAAACGAACAGTTTGTAAAGCATACTTAGATGTCTTTGGTCAGTGCGTAAAAGAGAACACCTGTTTTCGTGGGAATGCCTTCCACCTAGCTCAGCTAGCTAGCTAATGAGCCAACCAATCTTCTGACATGTTCCTAAAAAATCAAAATATCCCAACACTCTAAAATAAACTGCCAACAGGAGAATGTTTGTCACGTCAGAAAAGGACTACTTGACCAAGGATGGTTTATGGATGGTGTCTGAGAACTACGTTGATTTATTGATGGCAGACCAAGACAGGGCAATGATATCCGCAAACTCCGGAATCACGATGCCCAAACCAGGGTTGACAACGCAACCGTTGAGCAACAGTTATTATTTCTAGAGGAAATGGTTTGAGTCACTCCTGAACAAGAGCGCAACCGTTGCTTTGTCGAGGACCCGGCCCTAGGCCCTCCTGATGAGAGATTGACAGAAGATGGGTTAGGCAGGAATGCATTGTTAACCCCTCGCACACGCCAATGGGGTAGGAGTAAAAGCTCCCGTAAGAGGAGAAGTATATGGTACAAGATAAATGTACAACCGTATATGGATACTGAGGAGTCTGAAGTCAGAGGACTTAGATTCAGGGTTTTAGAGAGCAAGGCTAAAGGCCTGACTGAGGCCATGCGTAGAATGTGTTCTAGCATGACCATGGAAGATGCTGAACACGCAGAACGGAAAATTGGAGACCCAGGGAGTTTTGCATTCAAGGAGACGATAGATGTGATAACATACTTGGTTGACACGTGTGGGCTGGCTCCTACAGGGGAGGAGCACGAGGCCTGGTTAAAGAAACAGGATGAGAAAGACAATGAAGATAATTGGGAAATCAAAGAGCAGGAGGAGATTGAAAAATGTAAAAGAGATAAGGAAAATGGCAAGGACGTCAATACCAAAAGAAAATTAAGAGGCTTCAAGGGCCTTCCTGATGATAACACAAATAATTTATCGAATAGATTCAAAGGACTGACTATAGAGGAGTTAAATGATGAATTACACTCAGCTATTAGCTGGATGTCCTTTGTAGATCCCTTAAGGCGCCACAAAAAGGGGCACCTGAAGAGGGTGTTGAGATGGTGGCGGGCTTTAACGTCTGGCTTGCAGCTTGTACCCAGTTTCACTTCTGGCCAGCTCATTCACAGTGTGCGGCGAGATGTCAACAGGCCAAGGTTGCAAGACTTGTCAGTGATCTCCAGCCAATTATACCACAAGTGGCAGAAATGTTGGATCGATCAGACATTTTGTTCACATAGCGACACTTTGGTCATCTTGTGGACGATGCCAATATTGCTGGAATCAGCAGGTGCTGTCTACACTACCTTCCGATTGCAGCTATTTGCCTGAGAGTGACTTTGGGACAGGCCGCAGGATCTGGATTGAGCCTGTTTCGAGCACCCACGCTTTCTGTGGCCTCTACTTGGACGCATGGGCTCCACCCATCCGTGCAATACGACTCGTGGGAACCAACCCGTACTTTGGTTTTTCGACGAGACCTGCAGGAGGTGCGCTCTACACAATTCAAGCAAGTGTTTCAGGGTCGGAGTCCCCTGACATGTCTGTAGTACCAGGAGTTCAGGACGTCTGGGTTGCGGGCGGAAAACGAGCGCTGTGGGCAGCACCAACATCTCAGCCCGCAGTTCCTGTTCCGCAGTGCACGAGAGAGACCCCCATACGGCATGCGATGTCTGCTTTTGGCCCGGGAGATCCCGGTTACGGATCAGTCCCTGTGGATGCCCCTCTCACCGGGAGTAGCCCATCCATAAGGGAACGACCTCCACTACGCACATCAGAGACCTTGAAGCACCGTGTCTTAGAGGCTAGGCCCAAACGCTCCCCCCACTGGCGGTTATAATGGGTGGTGTCTCAGAACAACAAAAAACACCGCGTCACGATTCGCCTATGCAAGCATTTAACGTCAGGTCCATAAGTTCCACCTCTGGCTTTGCCGGACCCTACCAAGGAGATCCACACTAGACCATTACATCGCATCACATTATTGGCATTTGGCAGACGCTCTTATCCCGAGCGACGTACAGTTGATTAGACTAAGCAGGAGACAATCCTCCCCTGGAGCAATGCAGGGTTAAGGGCCTTGCTCAAGGGCCCAACGGCTGTGCGGATCTTATTGTGGCTACACCGGGATTAGAACCACCCACCAACCTTCAGGCTCCTAGTCAATTACCTTAACCACTACGCTACAGGCCGCCCCTACCGGTAAGTATGGGTCGTGGAGTCTCTCAGTCTTGTAAATGGCTGGATGAAGACACAGAAGGGACTAGTGACTAGTGGATTACTAAGGATGAGCATTTCCCACAAAACTGGAGTTATGCTACACAATGCTAACTAATGAACCGTGTTATTTGAAAATTAAATTACATTACACTGTAAATTCATATTATGAGGGCTCAATATGACCAAACGTATGCAATATCACGACATTAAATTTGTGAAATTTATTCACAGAAAAAAATGTTTTGCTTAGTTGCTTTGTTCATTTTGTCCTCAGTCATTTGGGCACAGTATACACACACTCACACTTTACGAAAGGAACAGAACATTTATAAATAGACATAATGAGACATTTATCTGACTTGTTGTTTTTGCTTTCCACTATCACAGAGAAATAAAACATTGATTTATCTGGTAAAGTCCTTGGTATGTTAATTAAATGTTATATTCAGTGTGAATTTGTGAACTGTAATTTAGGATCTTAATTGGCAAATGTCTGGACATCCCTGAAAATCTGTTTCCCTTGCACTTTTGGAATGTACAAAATTCCACAACACAATCAAACTGAGAAAATTGAAATCACACTTCACAATAAGGTTGCATGAATTTGCATTAATTAATTAAAAATAATTAATTAATCATTTTAAAAAATGAATTGATGTGCAAATACATTAAACCTAAAAGAAACTTTTCATTAGTTAATGTATTTGTTAATGAATAACTACTGTATTAGTTACATGAATATTTAAACATGAGCAAACCATATGATAAAATTATAATTAGTTAACCATTAAGAAATACTTTTAACAATATGAATTGGCATTAACTAATGTAGTTGGTAACATGAATACATGATGTTCAGATATAAACAGAGCTGTACAGATTAACCTCTCAGTAGTCAGTTATTAAAGACATTAGTTATTGCCAATTCATGGAACCTTACTTTAAGTAAACTTAAGCCTTGTGTGGAAATGAAAAAGTTTTTGAAAAACATCAATATTCCCGATATACAGTGGGCTCCAGAATTATCAAATTATTTATTTATATCCCCCCCCCCCCCCCCCAATAGTTTGGAGGTATCTCACCTTGTCATTGGCAAATCTCCAACCCTGTCTAACCCTTAAATCTAGTCAAATGTACTTATTTGATCAGTACCTCTTTGTTATGTCCTCTACCCCCTCAAGCCTTATTTCTACTTCTGCGTCAAATCTACGCGTAGCCGGGTTCCCTATGCCGAAGACTATGGTGTAGCCTGACGCGCACCTCCCCAGAAATGTAACTACGCCTCTGCGTAGCTTACGGCGTACGGCGCACGGCGTAGATTCGACGCAGAAGTATAAATCCGGCTTCATTCCAGTTCCCCACACCTTGTTTCTCCACCCACCAGATCAATCACCACCCCTCCCAACTTCCAGTGATGTGTTTTCAGTCACTGTGTCCACTGAGGGACAGGGTAGCTTAGTGGTTAAAGTACATGACTGGGACCCGCCTGCAAGGTTGGCGGTTCAATCCCCGGTGTAGCCATTGGGCCCCTAACCCTGCATTGCTCCAGGGAAGGATTGTCTCCTGCTTAATCTAAGCGTACTGTAAGTCGCTTTGGATAAAAGAGTTTGCCTAATGACATGTAATGGGTATAAGTATTAACATTCTTCCTGAGTTGTTGGATTTACCTATTACCTATTTGAAATAAATATATCCCTGCATTTATTTTCTACTGACTAACATAGATGAATTTAATTCCACAGAGGCAACCAGATTGTCAGCCAAAATAGCCTGATACTTGATGGAATCCATTATAGCATTGATCTTAACCAGTGCCCCTGGGCCTCTGGAATTAAAACAGCCACAAAACATCACTGACCTACCACCATATTTCCCCATGGGTATGAGGTACTCTCTGTTTCAATGCCGAATATGCTGGTGCTGTCTCTGCTGTAAATGAATGCTTGATTTTGGTTGGTTCCATTTAAACATGAACAAAGTACAGCATTTTTCACATGTTGGTACTTTGGGTTTCTCAATAATTATATTGTTCTTTGTTTTTAATTATTTTAATTGCCAGTGGAGAGTGCCAAGTATTCTGGAGCCCATTGTAATTAGTGAGATAAGACTGAGAGAAATGAAAGAAAGACATTTTGACATTTGGCACTGGTTAATTATCTGCACAGTTCAGATGAAGTCTGAAACATTATTCATACAATGGCCTTCCCTTTCTGGTAGGAGTGGTAAACACATCCAAATGTATTTCTTAAAAACAAATGTACAAATACTGGACTAGAGTATCCGACCGACCCTCTGCAGTTAATATGTTGCCTTAATAAAACGGCAGTAAACAAGATTGTAAGTATCCATACAATGATTAAAACCCACAGTGAGGGATATTCAAGATTTTCTGCATTTGATTTCAAGGACACCCAACGTTGTTCTCTGAGATACATACTCATAACACATGGAATATACCAAACTGGATCTGCAATTGTTTAAATGCCAATCGTATGTAAATCCCATTTTTGAAAGGAGTCTCAGTTAAAGTGCTTCAAGACAGTACTTCTTTGCAACATGTACAAAGCATTAAAGGCTGACAGTTACCGACAAATGTAAGCCCCTTCATTTAAAGTGTTGAAAGAGAGTGGGTGCCCATGAGGTCAGTGGAGGGTAAAGCAGAAACAGGTACCTGGATTCACTGCACAGTCCCTTCTCCTAATAAGATGCTGAAGACACTGAATACAAGACACAGCAAATGTATTTGATTCACGTTTCTCTCATATCTGTGTCTTGTACTAAATCGCATACGTGGCTTGTCCTTAATGTGAAGATAAGGTGGTTTGTTATGACTGAATGGATCCAATGTAAGTATTTATAGAGGTGCCAGAAGACATCCCTTCGAGAAATATCTGCCAAAATTTTAGATGAAAACAACTATATGTCAGAATATATTTCAAATATTGTAAATAATTGCATTATTGACACTTTCATATATGAATTATGATAATTAGATTAGATGCATAAAATATGTTTTTAGTGCATGCAGAACCACTTGTATGAAAGTGGCAATAATTAATATGTAATATCTGACAAATATTTTGACATATAATCATATATATTTCTTGTATTTGCATTTCTTATTTAAACATATATTGGCATTACTACTTAACTGACTATGGCCTGTGTTCATAACACACTAATCATCACATAGTTATAAGAGCACTAGTAATTACACTGCATGAGCAAAATCATTACTTACCCAAAATCATTTATGATCAGCCTGGGCACAGCATGTGCAACATCATGACATATCCAAAAGTATTTACATTTAACATGACCACTGCATGTGCAATAATATCAAATATCTACAGTATGTATACTCCGTAATAGGAATCAAACACCAGAATACTGGACTCCCCATATTCCATGCAGTGTATTGTATTAATCGCACTGAGAAAGGCTTTGACTGTTTCAGCCTCTTCTGTCAAATACTGGTTAGTCTTGCCAGTTATTCCTACATATTGAAAAAAAAAAAAAACAGAAAAAAGAAAAAACATTATTTTCTATTCTTAAGCACTATTTCAGAACGTATGTATGCATTTTCCCCTGTCTCCGTTGAACAACATATGCTGTACCAATGCAAATGTATACAAACACAGTCTTTCTAACCAAAGGCAACTCAAACATGGTAAGACAAGCCAATATCCCACACATAATGACAGATAGACTTAAGAGTGACACAGCCTCCAGCCCTCATGTGAAAGAAATATTTACAACCACTTTTCTCAAATCTACAGACATTTGCATTGCTAAATAAACCATTTCCTCACCCTGATATCCTGTCTTACTAAAATAAAGAAAATGTAACGTACTCTTTGTCTCTTTTAAATGTATTTAACAGTCAAAAATAGCATGGGCATTACATAAGCACCATAAAGTTGCTCTTATGGTAATTAAATGCTCTTAAAGGGACTATTCTGCTTTCAGTAGGATTATGTAATCATAGAAAAAGGAATGATTTAAAAAATTGATGGAGAGTACTTTCATGTTAAATTATGCGTTACTAACCTAGTATTAATCCCAAGGGTCACACATTCTTGTTTCAGCATCTTGTAGGTTGATGTGTGCATGATCAGCATGAACAGAAAAGTATGATTTACTGAATTACAGATGCTTGATTGTCAATCTGCCTCATTTTACGAGAACAACAGCAATATCAAAAATGACTTGAAAACATGTAACTAAATGAAAAAACTACCATTTCAAAAAATAGAGAAGAAGGTGGTGTCCAAAAGTGGTATCCCCAAGATAAAATATAAAATACAAATAAGCTACATGCAGCATATTTTCTTAATTTAAAAATCTTGAACAGTTTGTACTTACAGTATAGCACTGGAATTAGCATTAAAGTCAACACATTTTCACCATAGCTTGTCACAGCACATATAGCATTTCCTGTTAAACATTGATGAAAAATACAGTAGTGTTTGCAGAAAATCTCTCACAAATGCCTGCATCTTAGGACAGTGCCTTGAGACAACCCCCTTTCAATTACTGCAATAACATCCTGGTGGTAGGACAACCATGGTTCCAAAAAGTCTGGTAGGTTAAAGGTACAATAGGTAAGATATTTGTGTTAAAACATTGTTACAAGACCATTGTAAATCCCTTGCCCTCATTGAAAAAGGCTCACTGACACATTGACTCACCCTCTGCCTGTGTTTATAGTCCTTACATTCGGTTTTCAAAATATACAGTTGATGGCCGTCACTCTGTACCAAAGCATTGTATAGCTGTACAATAATTCAAGCTCATTGGTTGAAAATTGGTTCTAATTGCCACAGCCAATGGCGTTTCAACGTCAGCACGTTCACAGAGAAGGGTGAGGGATAAACAGTGTTGTGGTTTGAGCGTGTTTGTTGCTGCTATTCCTCTCTCTGACCGTTAGGAGTCCAAAATTACCTATTGTACCTTTAAGAGAAACTGCCCCTCTCTGTCACAAATGTAACCCGCAATAGAAACGCGTTTTATGCTGCCTTTCAGTGCACGCCGGTCACGGGGCCTGTGTGTCCCCTTTGTTCTCCGTGAAGCCGTTTGTTTCCGGAACGTCTCCGCCATCCAGCTCCTGCAGGTGCTCACACTCCTCGTCCAGGAAGTCCAGCGAGTTGTTGCTAGGCAGCCCGCGGATGTTGAACTTGTGGGAGACCTTGGTCCACTGCTCGCAGTTGGCCGCCACTCTCTCGTAAAGCTCCGCAGACTTGGGGAAAATGTCGTGAAGGAGCCTTTGGAGGAGGACAGGGGACGAGGATGCCCGTCAGCGTTTATCAGTGTTCACCGCTAATTCAGCTCTCGCAAAGTTTAAATGAACTCTGTATCGGTGTAAATTGTACTCCACCAGAGATCATTTAATGCTAAACATTTTACAGTGCAGGCACAGATTAAATGTGTATGTGTGGTTGAATTTAGGAAAGCATCATAATCCCATTGTCAACATTACCACCGTCATCATGCCCATCGCCATTCGCTCAGCCCTGAGCCACAGACAATATTAGTATAGTTTCGCCTTACTTTGCTGCACTACATTTAAAATGAATGTCATTGTCATTAGCAAAATAAACAACAACTGTAAAAAGACAATACACTTGACAAAAGTTGTTCAGTGTTCAGCAGTTGCGTATTCCTAGACACAGTGCATACGCATTGGATGGCTATGACCCGGGGCGGGCCTCTCACTTGTAGATGGGCATGGCGATGTGCTCCATGAAGCTGGTCTGCAGCTCAGGAATGTACGCCTTCTCCCTGTCCATCATCTCACTGGGCCGGTTCCCCATAGCCTTCTCCTGCAGTGACACACGTGCACACGCATGAGCGCAGATTCCGCAGACAGCACACGTATGTCAACATATCGGCAACACGCCAGGATGAAATGATTATTTATTTGAACATCATTTGCATGCATTCCATGTTCATTATGCTGGCAGCTGCTGTCAACCAAAAATATATTTCACCAAATACATTAACTACTTATTGGAGGAAACCGAGATAAGGAAAGAAAATGGTGGCTTGAGTTAATCTGTCTATTGATTCAAGCGATAATGCACCATGTTGGGAAACCGTCCGTTCAATGGTTGAAAATGAATCATGTGAACAATATTTAGTGGTACATTTAAAAGAAAATGAACAGTGTACCCACCAGGTCACCTTGAGAAAAGAATTCCTTGTAAATAAGTTCCTATAGAAAGAAAATTACATTTTTAGTTCATGTGGACTGCATCTAGGTGAATAAAAACAACTGCAAGGACAGGCCCATCAGCAACAAATCAATGGTGGGATATTAAGTGCTATTGATATTCCACTGGGAAACTCATTGAGGATACAGGCTATTTCAATTCATACTGTCGGTTATATCCCAATGCCATTAGCCATGTCAGTATGCCTTCTGGTGCAAATGGTAAAGGACCCAAGAGCTATGGCAGAAATATGACACCAGTGCTCATTCTGAAAAAGCTCAGAAAACAGAATATGTTGGTGCGTCAGGATAAGACCACACGCAGACTAGAGGGATAATCCTCATGTATTCATACTGAAATAAGATTTTCATGTGACCTATCATCACGATCATGCAGTGACAAAGAATATATGAAAAATAAATATTGTATGTCTAATATGGGAGGCCTGTAGCGTAGTGGTTAAGGTAAATGACTGGGAACCCGGAAGATCGGTGGTTCTAATCCCAGTGTAGCCACAATAAGATCCGCACAGCCGTTGGGCCCTTGAGCAAGGCCCTTAACCCTGCATTGCTCCAGGGAAGGATTGTTTCCTACTTAGTCTAATCAACTGTATGTCACTCTGGATCAGAGTGTCTGCCAAATGCCATTAATGTAGTGTAGTGTAATGTAATGTAATGTAATGTAGTGTAATGTAGTGTAATATACAGGTGGGGCTTTCATGACGCAGTCAGGGTGTGGTCTCGCTCACCGCAATCTTCCTGGTGGTCTTCCAGTCCTTGGTCTGGTCAGAGAGGTCACAGGAGGTCATGAGCAGGCACAGCAGAAGGCTGTGGTGGTGACGGTTCTTCGGGTCGTAGCCCTCTGCGATGCAACGGAAACAGCGAAGAACAGTTTAGAGAAAGGAGATCTACGAGGGGATAAAACAATTCTCCGTAAGGCTGCGCAGACCTCCTGACCCCTTTCTGCTCAACCTCGTCCTCAAACAAACAGTATGTCTCTGTCGGTCAAGCTACCGTAAGCCCTGATATTTTAACGGCCTACTTCGAATCCAGATTAAGCCAAGATAGCCAAGAGTCCCAGCCTTTCTCTATTTCCTCAGATTTATATCAGTATCATATGAAAACTTGATACCCTAGTAACTGCAGTTCTGTGAAGTCTCCACAGGTCTATTACAATTAGAATACACAATGTTCTTGCATATGAGATGTTAAAATGAGGTCCTCATGCATTAAAGACTGGCTATTGGAAAGTAAGTGGCAACCCAATGACCGTGCAAAGTTAAATTCCTAGTTCTCAGCTACCTCCTTTAAGTTAACTGCCCTCTCACAAGGTCAGATGATGTTTGTGAGCAATTGGGTTTGTGCTACAAGTTGGGGGGGGGGAATTGAACAAAGTTAACCCTCATCTTCCTGTCATCCACTAAAGAAACGTTTTACTGCTTTGCTTCTGTTCTTGAAAATTGGTGCGACTGAAATTGACCTTCAGCCATTTTCTGCAGGTCCTTGAAAATGCGCAGGTGATGAGCAAGATCAGTAGCCAGAATGATGTCCCTCATTAGGTCCAGCATTCTCTGGTAATCCTGGTGACAACATAACACACGAAAATAGCCTCATTCATATTCCTCTGATGGCAAATGGACCACAGTAAAATGTATATTTATATTTTTCCCTCTTTTGTATCACTTGCCCTGCATCTAGTACAGACCTTTCTGGAGAATTTATCAAAGATGTTGCAGCCATGGGTGTTGATGATGGCAATTGCTTGTGCAAAGTGGTGTCTCTGCCAAGGGAAACAGAAATGTGGTCAGCCAGTACAGCTGCAGATTGGCAACTATCCATTAGATGGCAGCAGAATCAAATAGGAAATCTGATCCTTTCTGCAGCAAAAGCCTGTAATACCAGTTCTGGACTAGACGAAATGCAGCATTCATGTGTTTTTCTTTCAGGTATTAAATACGCACATGCACACACACACACACACACAGCATTCTGGAATCTGAATTCTATTTTCACTTGCAATAGCACACTTCACATTATCACACGCCATCGGACACAAATGCATCTATTCATGAATAAAATGCATGGCTGCATGTTTAGCAGAAACGCACGCTGTTACACGATTGGCTATGTGTATTTGTGTTTGTTTAATGAAGACGTGAGCTCTACCTCCATCACCGAGCCCTCAGAGCTGTACAGGCCGGCCAGGACGGATTGCTGAGGAGCAGTAGAGAAGAGGGACACACACAGCATTCATAGCAAACACATTTTATATGATTGTCACCACTGGAGACCACAGACGGGGGTCAGTCCTCACCGAAGCCACCTGAAAGGAGTTGTTGGTTCCCCTGTGGTCCAGGTCGTGACACATGCAGGACACGAAGAGGGCGAATATCTCGATGTCACTGCGGGACACAAACGGGGGCATTTGGAGAGCTCAGGTTCCACTTCATTACTCTGAAAACGCGTACTAATTTTTACGGTCCTAACGTTCACGATATTTCTTAACTTTCGTTACTTTCAGAGTACTGTCTGTCAGACTGAGAGGTTAATGGTGTCATTTGTTGGTACCACACTGCTCCATGATCACATTTGTATGTAATAATAATAACAATACACATTTAAAATATTTTTTATTTGACGCATAGCACTCCTGGCATCTTTTAAATGTGTAGTCCTCATTATTTGACAATAATAAACAACTGTACATTTGAAATATATCAAC